>NC_056747.1:32613034-32913034 GCF_019279795.1 Protopterus annectens
ATGACATTTTCATACAGGCAGCTTTTTCTGACAAAGATGCACATACAAAAGCATTTATTCTGCTTAATTTACTTGGTTCAGAAACCATTGAAAGAGCGTGTTCATTTGTGTATGTACCTGCTGTGTATGCAGGGGAGGGGGAAACTGCCATATAGTGGAACCAGCTGAAATGAGGGAAGACCACGCATCTGACTTTGGTTCCCATGCTCAAAAACAACCAGTATTTAGCATCTACCTATGAAAATACATAAACAATGTTTTTTCCTTAGCTTTAAGATCCAGAAAGTCATAAAACAATAAACACTTCCAAGACAATACAAAAAACTTCTAGTTCCAGACATTGTGTCTGTTGCTGCACTGAAACTAAGAGATAACATATTTTATTACATGATCATAAAGTAATTTACATTTTCAGCTATTCTTCTGAAGTTAACTTCTTGTGTTTCATTTTCCATTGTTAAAATATATACATCTAAACAGTTACAATAGTGTATACACATTTCTGTTCTAATCCAGCAGGGTACATTGTGGATGCATCTTTAAGCTCAGTATTGTGCAAACCCTGTTCAACACACACTTCTGTACCAGCAGTTTGATATACACATAACATAGAGTTCCAATATAAATCCAAAATAACACGTAATGCAAACCAAAGCTGGTAGGTAACATAAAAGTATATTTTATTGTGTTAGCACTTTCACGGCTATCCAAGCCGCTTCCTCAAACACAGAATTCAATCAGCAACTTCCTATTTAAAATGAGAACAGCCAATAAGGAAACACAAAATCTTGTAATTAATTCATAAATTAAAAATTAAAGTCACAACATGTATAAAAACAAAAGCATATATAGAGAATGCATGTATATTAGAATATATTTACATATAACCATATACAAAAAATATATATAAAATATATATGTCTATATGTGTGTATAACATGATATCTTACTTAAATAAAAGTCTTATTCTTTAAAACTGGTTTTATACAAATCCTGTCATTCAAACCTTTTTCTGTATTACCCCTCAGTCTTGTAATCCATTTCAATTCTAGATTCTCAACCTTATTTTCTATATCCCCACCTCGGGCATCTTCATATAAGACCTCTAGAACCTTGAACTTAAAGTTATGTTCAGTGCTGTGTGTATAGAAACATGCTTAGCGAGAGCATTACTTTGTACTAAATTATTAATGCTATAAATATGCTCATGGATCCTCTAAGTCTACTGTCCGTCTTCCCGATATAAAAGCAGCAGAGCTGACACACAGCCAGACAGACTATATGCTTGGTGTCAAAACCAGCTCTAGCATGAATTTTTATAAGTTTCCCAGTGTCAGGGTGCTTGAATTCATCTGTGGAATCTATAATCCAGCACCAATTACATTTGGAACAGGAAAACGTACCATACATAGTCCTAGGTCTAATATTATGAGCCATAGTTTTTGGATAACAAAGCATCTGCTTTAAAGTCTTTTTGTTTTTAAATGTAAACTTAGGTTTATTCCCTACTACTGAGGCCACATCTTTATCAGCGGTCAGAATAGACCAGTTTTTCTTTATAACTTCTTCAATCTAATGTATATTACTGGAATAAGGTATAGGTACTCTTAGTCGTCTATCCATTTTCTTCTTTGTATGTTGTGTGGACCATGGACCTTCTGAGTAATACGGTTTCCCCCTATTATTTCATGTCTGTGATGTATTTTGTATGGCTGTATCTATTTCATGTGTACTATAGTCCCTCTGCTTGAACATACCCTGTAAGAGGTCAATTTCTTTAGAAAAATCTAAATAATTTACATTCAACCTAGATGCACATAGCCCTTGGTTACTATGTTCCGGTGGATGTGGGGGGGGGGGTGCATACTCTTCCTATGAAGACAATTGTTCCTGTAACAACTCTTCCTATATGTTTTGGTAGATAAACACTGTCCATCGGTTTTAAAAAACATTACATCTAAGAAATTTATGGAGTCCCTGGAATAATTTAATGTGAATTTAAGAAAGGGAGTAGTTGAATCCAGGAATTCATGAAATTTCAAGAGAGTATATTCATCTCCTTCCCATAACAAAAAAAGGCCATCTACAAACCTGCGATAGAAAATAACCTCCTTAAATGTGTTGATAATAAAATTGTTCTCCCAATGTGCCATAACAATATTGGCGTAGCTATTGGCAATAGAAGTGCCCATAGCTATGCATTTCTGTTGCCAATACAACAGCCAATTGAAGATGAAAGCATTGTTCTCAAGAATGGTTTCCATAAAAAGATATATTAGTTCAATAAATGAACCAGTACATTTACTGTTACTAGATAAATATTGTTTCAAATACTCAATGCCAACATCATTCGGTATACAGGCAAAAAGAGATTGTACATCCAATGTTACCAAAATATAAGTATCACATTTCCTATGACCTAAGAAAACATACAAATCATTTAAAAAGTTCTGTGAGTCTTTCAACACATGTTGATTATTGCTAAGTACACTTCTCAAATGCTTTTCAACAAAGCCTGATATATTTTCTGTACACCATCCCCCACCAGATACAATAGGCCTACACGGGGGCTTATAGGGGTCGTTGTGAATCTTAGGTATCCCATATTTTACTGGGGTAACAGGTTTATGACAATTAAAGTAGTTGTATTGTTCCAGTGTAATATTCCATCCCAACAGACAATCTTGCAGAGTATGGACCCTTTTAATAATATTGTGTAAAAAAGGAGAAATTGAAGTATATGTATCTCTATCTTGTAATAAAATCAACATTTGATCATAGAAGGCCCAATCCATTACAACTACTGGTCCACCTTTGTCAGCAGGTTTTATCATTAATGTAGTGTTATGGGTTAATTGTCGTAAAGCTTTTTGTTCATTAGCATTTAAATTAGAATGAACCTTCCCCATGTTCCTGTGAGTAAATAAAGAAAATCTTTTCCTCACATTTTCGCTGAAATACATCATCCACAGCATTATTATTAGGTATAAAGGAGCTAGGTTTTCTAAAATTCATTAATTGATTATCATTATATTCTATTGCATTGGTTTTAAAATAGACTTTCAGCATTATATTGTGCGTAAAAAGTTTCAAGTCTACCATACAGTCAGTGATATCAGGCATTTGTGTTGGTATAAAACTCATACCTCTATTTAATAAAGAAATCTCATCAGCTGTTAAAACTTGTGAAGAAGTATTCCATACTATGGCGTCGGTAATATTTGCCACATTTTCTTCAGGCTCTGGCTGCCTGATGCGTCCATGTTCCATTTCCTCTTGGCTCTGCCCCTGCTGTTGGAACGTCGGTTGACAGGGGACTGTATAAGAAAAGGAAAAGAAAATCCACTCCTATTCAGGACAGTGGTATCATTTGATGCTTCAGTGGTCGTCGAATTGCAAACAGAGGCATTGGTGGTATTAAGAGTTGAACTCGTCTTGCTTCTGGCTCCTGTGTTGGCTTTGGTCTTGTGCTGTGCTATTATTGTAACAGAAGAAAGAGAAGAAGTCTGTGTAATTGGAGTTATAGTGGTCATTGTAGACACATTTCCAGTGGTAACGGTCGCTGACGTATTGACATTATCTCCAGGTCTCTCATCTGTTGTTTGTTGCTTGGCAACAGATTTAGGCCAAGCAAATACACGGCCCAGCGAAAAATCAGTAACATCCCTATCTATCTTCTTTTGCTTTTGTAGGAGAAGTTTCTGTTCAAAAGCCAAAACAGAGTCAAACTTCATCGAGCAAATCAGCTGAATATTTTTCATAAAGTTCATTCTGCATGGTTGAAGAAGTATCAGTCTTTCTTCTTCTGGTTTAAAAAAATCTATCAGCAACCGCATATAATTATGGCTGAGTTCTAAATTAAGTTTTTGCCATTTGACTAGAAGGTCTTTGTAATAACCTCCATACATTGGCATCTTTAAGATTCTTAAGCCCCTAGGTACAACTTTGGAGCTCAATACAAGTCTCAAAATGGTATCACTGTTAACTGTAAGCATTTCAGCTTATAGAGGCAGTTCTCAAGCTGAAACAAATCTTTGCACATATTAAGATAAGAGGTGTTACCTTTTTCTTGTTCAGGTTCAGTATGGGTAGAGACTTTGTACCCTATTAAGGGGGTTTCATTTCTAGTTAATAACTGAGAAAGTCTATTACCAGCAGTTACATTATTTGTTCTCTCTCCTAGAGGTACATATGGTAATTCGATGTTAAGACCAGCTCCTTTAGAAAACCTGGCTCCTTTATACCTAATAATAATGCTGTGGTTGATGTATTTGAGCAAAAATGTGAGGAACAGATTGTTTCTTTATTTACTCACAGGAACATGGGGAAGGTTCATTTTAATTTAAATGCTAATGAACAAGAAGCTTTACGACAATTAACCCATAGCACTACATTAATGATAAAACCTGCTGACAAAGGTGGACCAGGAATTGTAATGGATATGGCCTTCTATGATGATCAAATGTTGATGTTATTGCAAGATAGAGATACATATACTTCAATTTCTCCTTTTTACACATTATTATTAAAAGGGTCCATAACACTCTGCAAGATTGTCTATTGGCACGGAATATTACACTAGAACAATACAACTACTTTAAGTGTGATAAACCTATTACCCCAGTAATGCATGGGATACCTAAGATCCACAAGGACCTCTATAAGCCATCATTCAGGCCTATTGTATCCGGTAGGGGATGGTGTACAGAAAATATATCAGTCTTTGTTGAAAAGCATTTGAGAAGTGTACTTAGCAATAATCAACATGTGTTGAAAGACCCACAGAATTTTTTAAATGATTTGTTTTCTTTCTTAGGACATAGGAAATGGGATACTTATATTTTGGTAACATTGGATGTACAATAAGGTTGAGAATCTGGAATTGAAATGAATAATAAGAATAAGGGGTAATACAGGAAAAGGTTTGAATGACAGGATTTGTATAAAACCAGTTTTAAAGAATAGGACTTTTAGATAAGTAAGATATCATGGTATACACACATATAGACATATATATTTTATATATATTTTCTGTATATGGTTATATGTAAATATATTATTGTAATATACATTTTTATATGCATTCTCTATATATATAGCTTTCGTTTTTATACATGTTGTGACTTTAATTTTTAATTTATGAATTAATTACAAGATTGTGCGTGTTTCCTTACTGGCTGTTCTCATTTTAAATAGGAAGTTGCTGACTGAATTATGTGTCTGAGGAAGCTGCTTGGATAGCCGTGAAAGTGCTAACACAATAAAATATACTTTTATGTTACCTTCCGGCTTTGGTTTGCATTACCTGTTATTTTGGATTTACAATTTTGCTGCTGGTTTTGTGGCTCTACAATCAGGTATTAATTCCTCTGGTGGGACTTTGCTACTATTTTTATACAGTTCTAATACATTTGTAACAAACATATGAATCATGGTGATATTCTCAAATGACATATAATTATTTACAAAGTTCCAGATAGGGCTGGCAGTATCTCCTTTCATGACATGTGGTACCATCTGGAAAAACATGCACTCTCACATGAGACAAACTTCTATTCCAGGTGTGGTAGTACTATCTGGAATAACATACCCTCTCTTATGAGATGAACTTGTATTCCAGGTGTAGTGGTACCTGCTGGAATAACGTGCCTTCTCATATGAGTTGGACTTCTATTCCAGGTGTGGTGGCACCATATGGAAAAACTTGGCCCCTCATATGAGATGAACATTCGTTTCAAATGTGGTACCATCTGGAATAACCTGCATACCACACTAGTGTAAGGTGTATCATACTGTAAGGGTGAGTTCATAAATCAGTTTTATTCTTACTTTTTACCAGAAGCATTTGCAAAATTGCATCTACTGATGACTAATGTAACGTAGTGCAGCTAACTGACTGTAACCAAGTTTAGCACATTGATAGTTATCGCATTCTATATTCTAACTTATTGTAACCACATTTAGCACATTGATAGTTACTGCATTCTATATTCTAACTTATTCTAACCACATTTAGCACACTGATAGTTACCACATTCTATATTCTAACTTATTGTAACCATGTTTAGCACATTGATAGTTATCGCATTCTATATTCTAACTTATTGTAACCACATTTAGCACATTGATAGTTACTGCATTCTATATTCTAACTTATTCTAACCACATTTAGCACACTGATAGTTACCACATTCTATATTCTAACTTATTGTAACCACGTTTAGCACACTGATAGTTACAGCATTCTATATTCTTATTGTAACCACGTTTAGCACATTGATAGTTACCACATCCTATATTCTAACTTACTGTAACCAATTTAGCACACTGATAGTTACTGCATTCTATATTCTAACTTATTCTAACCACATTTAGCACACTGATAGTTACCACATTCTATATTCTAACTTATTGTAACCACGTTTAGCACACTGATAGTTACAGCATTCTATATTCTTATTGTAACCATGTTTAGCACATTGATAGTTATCGCATTCTATATTCTAACTTATTGTAACCACGTTTAGCACATTGATAGTTACTGCATTCTATATTCTAACTTATTCTAACCACATTTAGCACACTGATAGTTACCACATTCTATATTCTAACTTATTGTAACCACGTTTAGCACACTGATAGTTACCACATTCTATATTCTAACTTATTGTAACCACGTTTATCACACTGATAGTTACCACATTCTATATTCTAACTTATTGTAACCATGTTTAGCACACTGATAGTTACCACATTCTATATTCTAACTTATTGTAACCACGTTTAGCACACTGATAGTTACCACATTTTATATTCTAACTTATTCTAACCACATTTAGCACACTGATAGTTACCACATTCTGTATTCTAACTTACTGTAACCAATTTAGCACACTGATAGTTACAGCATTCTATATTCTTATTGTAACCACGTTTAGCACATTGATAGTTACCACATCCTATATTCCAACTTACTGTAACCAATTTAGCACACTGATGGTTATCGCATTCTATATTCTAACTTATTGTAGCAATGTTTAGCACACTGATAGTTACCACATTCTATATTCTAACTTATTGTAACCATGTTTAGCACACTGATAGTTACCACATTCTATATTCTAACTTATTGTAACCACGTTTAGCACACTGATAGTTACCACATTCTATATTCTAACTTATTGTAACCATGTTTAGCACACTGATAGTTACCACATTCTATATTCTAACTTATTGTAACCATGTTTAGCACACTGATAGTTACCACATTCTGTATTCTAACTTATTGTAACCACGTTTAGCACACTGATAGTTACCACATTCTGTATTCTAACTTATTGTAACCACGTTTAGCACACTGATAGTTACCACATTCTATATTCTAACTTATTGTAACCATGTTTAGCACACTGATAGTTACCACATTCTATATTCTAACTTACTGTAACCAATTTAGCACACTGATAGTTACCGCATTCTATATTTTAACTTATTGTAACCATGTTTAGCACACTGATGGTTATCGCATTCTATATTCTAACTTATTGTAGCAATGTTTAGCACACTGATAGTTACCACATTCTATATTCTAACTTATTGTAACCATGTTTAGCACACTGATAGTTACCACATTCTATATTCTAACTTATTGTAACCACGTTTAGCACACTGATAGTTACCACATTCTATATTCTAACTTATTGTAACCATGTTTAGCACATTGATAGTCACTGCATTCTATATTCTAACTTATTCTAACCACATTTAGCACACTGATAGTTACCACATTCTATATTCTAACTTATTGTAACCATGTTTAGCACACTGATAGTTACCACATTCTATATTCTAACTTATTGTAACCATGTTTAGCACACTGATAGTTACCACATTCTGTATTCTAACTTACTGTAACCAATTTAGCACACTGATAGTTACCGCATTCTATATTCTTATTGTAACCATGTTTAGCACATTGATAGTTACCACATCCTATATTCTAACTTACTGTAACCAATTTAGCACACTGATAGTTACTGCATTCTATATTCTAACTTATTCTAACCACATTTAGCACACTGATAGTTACCACATTCTATATTCTAACTTATTGTAACCATGTTTAGCACATTGATAGTTACTGCATTCTATATTCTAACTTATTCTAACCACATTTAGCACACTGATAGTTACCACATTCTATATTCTAACTTATTGTAACCACGTTTAGCACACTGATAGTTACCACATTCTATATTCTAACTTATTGTAACCACGTTTAGCACACTGATAGTTACCACATTCTGTATTCTAACTTACTGTAACCAATTTAGCACACTGATAGTTACCGCATTCTATATTCTTATTGTAACCATGTTTAGCACATTGATAGTTACCACATCCTATATTCTAACTTACTGTAACCAATTTAGCACACTGATAGTTACCGCATTCTATATTCTAATTTATTGTAACAATGTTTAGCACATTGGTAGTTACCACATTCTATATTCTAATTTACTGTAACCAATTTAGCACACTGATAGTTACCGCAGTCTATATTCTAACTTATTGTAATCATGTTTAGCACATTGATAGTTACTGCATTCTATATTCTAACATATTGTAACCATGTTTAGCACACTGATCATTACTGCATCCTATATTCTAACTTATTGTAACCATGTTTAGCACATTGATAGTTGCAATATTCTATATTCTAACTTATTGTAACCACATTCTATATTCTTCTTGTAACCGTGTTTAGCAAATTGATAGTTACCGCATTCTATATTCCATTCTATATTCTGAGAGTAACCACGTTTAGCACACTGATAGTTATCACATTCTATATTCTAACTTATTGTAACCACGTTTAGTACACTGATAGTTATCGCATTCTATATTCTAAATGAAGGGGGTTGTTACTCTCTGCTTTATATGTCAGTTGGACATACATATGTAGGTCTGAGCATTATAAATCATAACTTTCATATATTGGATATTTACTTGTACTTACCTGACAAGTCCAAACTGTGCTTATAAAAGATGTTACATATATTGTATGATTCTGTCTAAATGATCTGTTGCTCTGAAAAGACTGACTATGAATTTATAATTCCATGAATTATCTGTAATTTTAATTTCTGTAGTTGGACTGTACATTTGCTAACTGCATTGTATTTATTTGTATCCCTTTTCTCATTAGGCTCCACTGAAAAACAGCTGAGTTGTAGAGCCTAATATGGGACTCGGCTAAAACGAGGACACAACCCAGTTAACCCTGTGAATAAATTAATATTAATAAAAATCCCAGAGCAGCAAACAGCTCCAAATATTCCCTAGAATTAATCTCAAGGGCAATGTTTCCCAGCTATAGAATGACTATTTTAATCAAGGGATTCCTCCCTTACTATGGACTAGTTTACACATACTACTTTCTGTTGTGGAAATGCTTCATTGATACAATTGACCCATGTTTGTAGCATTTACTGTATACATAGCAACTACTTTAAGACTAAAACATCTAAATATGCATATACAATCTTATCCAACTTTCTTCTTGTGTGTCTCCAATATATTTTAAGCTGTAATGCATGCCTTTTTTAGAGAGAGAGAGAGAGAGAGAGAGAGAGAGAGAGTGAGAGTATGAGTGTATATATATATATATATATATATATATATATATATATATATATATATATATATATATATATATATACACACAAACACACATACAATCATATCAAACTGTACATACTCAATGGTACTCTCTTTCTCATGTATATATTTGCCATACAGGCTAGGAAATTACAGAAAAGGTCCTAGAACTTGTTTATTATCCTGGTTAACAAAGTAAAATAAAATAAATGTTAAAATCTCCTTTGCTGGGGTGCCCTAAGCATTTTCATTAAAAGAAAAATTGACAAACTGTCACAACGATAATAGAGTCTGACTCATGTCATTACTGAACTGCATTACCTTATTGTGCACTAAATAAGTGAGCACAGGTCATTTCCACCATTCTTTGTGGACAGGTGGACATCTACATTCCAGTGATGATGTAGAGCTGGAAAACAGGTGAAAATCAGTGTGTATGTGTGTGTGTGCGCGAGTGTGTGTGTGTGTGTGTGTGTGTGTGTGTGTGTGTGTGTGTGTATGTGTGTGTGTGTGAGTGTATATGTGTGTGTGTGTGTGTGTGTGTGTGTGTGTGTGTGTGTGTGTGTGTCTGTGCAAGTGTGTGTGTGTGTATGTGTGTGTGTGTGTGTGTGTGTGTGTGTGTGTGTGTGTGTGTGTGTGTGTGTGTGTGTGTGTGTGCGCATCTTTGTACAATGATATGTGGATATACAAGTGGATGCCTAGTGTGACAAAGGGAAATACAGCCAGCCCAGCTATCAGGATAATTCTATGTCATTTGTGAATATTGATATGCTTTACACAGAAGTGTGTGTAAACTACTGAGGTAAAATGTAACCACAACATGCTCTTTTGGAATAAAACAGGAATGTACCTGCACTATTACGACTGTTTAGATGTGTATGTTTAAAGGAAACTGCAACATAGGTTGGTACTAGGCTATCGGCCCTAGGGCCTATACAAGCCTAGCCATAATAGGTGGTTAACTTGAAAAAAATTCAGAGAAACAGTTGAAAATTTTTTAAACTACTGGACCATGTTATCTCTCAGTTTCAGTACAATAGCAGACATGCTGTCTAGAGCTAGAAGTCTTCTGTATTGTCTTGAAAGAGAAATGATTACTTTGTTTGAGGTGGAAGCCTTTTTTTCATTTTACTATTTTTGCCTATTAAGGCTTCCTCTGGAGGTGGTTTTTGGTTTGGTTGTTTGTTTTGTTTGAGATGTAGAAGTATTTTATTGTTTTAGGACTTCCAGAATTTGCAAACATCTGAGAAATATATATTTTTCACAGAGAGATGCTAACTTCTGTCAGTTTCTGACAATGGGGGTTCAGCTTGGGAACTTAAAGTCAGGTGACAAAAAGTAATGTCATCCAAGCTAACCCAGCAGTAATATTTGATATTAATTAAGAACTCTTTCAGAGAGAGTATATTTTGTATTTTCTCTGACGTAACATCAGCTGGAAACATCCACTCCCCTCTGCACTTGCCTTGCTGTAAGTTTTTAGGGCATAGTAACTCTTTTAGATTCAGATAGGAATATAGTAAAGTGTAGCTTAGAGGTTTTCTCTATTTATTTGAGACTGTCCTGCAATGTTGCTTTAGATGTAACCGATTACTTACTCTTGTTCTTTTATTATTTACTATTAAATATATTTAAACCTTTTAATTGTGGCTGGTCTGTTTATATATATTTAAGCTGTTAGAGTACTTGCATGTCTATTAGGTGACACTGTACAGGCCGCTCCTAAATAGCCTTGCTCTTGGTCAGACTACCATTTGGATTAATAGCAACATTACACAGTAGGATTGGACACCCTTGGCCTTAAAGTAGCTGATAAGAGTTGGCTGGTGGGGAGAAGAGGGCATAGCTAGTAAACCTGTGGCAGCCTTTCCCAGGTGTGTGTGTGTGTGTGTGTGTGTGTGTGTGTGTGTGTGTGTGTGTGTGTGTGTGTTTGTATAGAAATCAAATCTCAAGGAGTGTGTGTGTGGCAGCTACTTGGGCAGGAACATGAAGCACTGGTTGGACAGGGAGGGTACTGGAGATCTTGGTTTGGCCACTCAGCTGAGATCTCAACCCTATAGCTGTACCAGCGGGGAGTCTTATTGGGGATCTGGAGAAAGAGGGAGAAACCATCCTCAGACTGACTGTGATCTCTGTGTGCTCTTAAGGGAAATTGCACTTTACTGTGTGTGTACTTGTCATCCTCCCATTGTGTATGTTCCCCACTGTTGCCAGTGATGAGGATTAAGGCTCCTTGATTACTGGGCCAGTGCAAGGGTATCACACCTGTCTCTATTGTTTGAGGTACACTTATGGGGCATAGAAATCTATAATGGGTACCTTGGGTCATGATGCTGGTATGCAGAGGGGGCAATGGTGGGTCATGAGGATGGGATGTTGGTGGGTCATGAGGATGGCATATAGAGGGGGTGTTGGTGGGTCATGAGGATGGTGTCTAGAGGGGGTGTTAGTGGCTTATTATCCCTTCTTGGTTCACTGTAATTCAATCAGAATGCATATTTCATCCTCATTTTATTATAGTGCACTTAACATAATACTATAGAGGATATATAGGTAAAAAACAGAATACTATAGAGGATATATAGGTAAAAAACAGAATACTATAGAGGATATATAGGTAAAAAAACACAAAATTTATGAACATAGAAATATTTGGGGATTCAAACAACCAAAAGTATGCGGTCTGTCCGGTCTTTATGGGTATTACATACAGCATATAACTGCCCTAAGGCACATTCACTCAATCCTTTCCTTACTCCTGTGAAAGAGTCATAAGACTGAGTCCATTAACATTGTTGACTATAGACCAATGTATATCGTGTGGTTATTTGCAACAGAAAAGTGCAGAGTGATTACAGCCTAATCTTCAAAACTATGGTGTTTAATTTGTCAGTGTTTAATATGCCCCCCCTTGTGTGTGTATTTGGTGGATTTAGGTGCAGGTGTAGATTCAATGAAGAAGGTTACAGGGAGGGGATAGGGTGTTTTCAGTGTACATTTCATGATGATAACATAAAATTACTAAATTATTACATGCATCTGATAAATTAAATGGGTCTGTTTATGTGGTAGGTAATTTAGAGTATTAAAGCAAACTGGAGTTGTGATGTTGCTACATGCAAGGAAGACAGTATTTGTAGAGATGGGTCATGTTAGTAGTGCATATATAGTTTTATCGTGTCTTACGCCTGACTTCTTCAATGATGTCTGCAGTTTGGGTTGGGACTTCAGACTGTAAGAATGATAGTATTGCAAGGTATGTAACTGGTACATCAACCATAGAATAGAAGGCACAGCATGTGGGATGAGTCACCACTTTTGGGGGGTTTGCCATTTTGCAATGATTGTGCAACTGTGGAGTTAAGATAGTTAAATAAGGGAGGTAGGGAGCAAAGCAATGCCAAAGAAACCTTTTGTCAGTAATTTTAATATTGTGTGTATTGATATTTTTCTGTATACTTTGTGGTTTATATGGTTGTGTTTGCTATTATTCCTTCTCAGTGTCTTTCATCATATATGATTCAGTGTTTGTGATAGCACGTTTCTTTAACTCATTCATTATTTTGACACAAATCACCTCACAGGAGATTACTAGGCTATCAACCCAGAGGTCATTTTAAGTCTAGTCATTTCAACTGAATGTAATACCATACAAGTACTATTCAATACCCATGATTGCATTTCTGGAGTTTCTTCCTGTAAGGTTTTGGGAGGTGTTCCTTTCACTGGCAATGTAAGCCCTTACCACTATGAACACCGAAATAGCCAAAAACTGTGTACTGGTCAAGGTGGTTCAAGAGGTTCCCTGCATGGAGAATGTAGATAGAGGGCACAGAAGGGACAGAAACTGGGAGGATGCTCATTACCAAAGCCTTTATTTGACTCCATAGTTGATGCACAGCTGAGCAGGAACAAAATGTCTGCAACATGTATTTGGGGCACTTAGGATAGATTTCTAGAGAAAGTGGACAGTATTGTTTGTCATTACATCGTAGCCCATAACCTCCCATCCAAAAAAGTAGAGTATTCTAATAAAGATAGGGGAATTTAATAACAAAGTAGGTGTGTAACAGATTCCTCATTACTGTTTAGATCTAATTTACAAAGCTTTTCTTGAAGGAGTGATTTAGCTCAAATAAAATCAGAAGACAATGCAATACTCTTCTGATGTTTTAACTTTAGTTTTTATCTTTGACGCTTTGGGGTGTTTTGTTACAGCTGGACAGGATGGGACCTGGAGGTAGACAGAGCTGAGCTTGTAAAGGAGATTATATCGCTGCCTGCCTAATGGGTAGATATGTTTTAAGCATGGTCTATTGTACAAATGTACTTATTTATTTAATGATTTTTTTTCCTGGGAAAAGCCGTTTCCCTTTTTTTTTTTAACTTTGAAAAGTTTTTATTTATTTAAAAATCCATAAAACATACAGGAGAATTCATGTTGTTAAAAATGTAATTATAACAAAGATATACTAAAAATAAAATGCTATAAATATATACACCATGTACGATGTTGCCTGGTTAGTCTTTATATATATCAATAATATAGAATGATTTAAGACACTAGGCAAACTTTCTTGCAAAATAGATCAATAAAACTCAAAATAAATCATACTTAAAAGCTGTAGTTCAACTAGATTTGAGGCAATTATATTTTGATATAAATCAATAAGATAAAGTACATTAGTCCACCGATTTTTCTTGATAGTGCTAGGAAAATTCTGATCTCTTTAATTTTAAGTTCTTTGTAGATGGTTTCCTTTAATGATAATAAAAAAATCATCAAACTAATGTGCTGATGGCTTCTTCCAGTTCTTTGTTATGTTTTTTCTTACCACTGCCAAAACTGTCCAAAGTAAATATTTAGATTCATGTTGCATTTTATATGAATCAATTATATTAAATAAGATGAGAGTTTTCGATGGTGAAAACCTCGTTAGTTTTATAGGAATAATTAACTTACTTCCAGAATTTGTTTATAGCTAATATCACTGTTTTTTTTTAGTCGTGCCCATTAACATCCAAGTATTGTAGAGTTAAATATTCTGTTCAATAATATTATTATTATATACTCATGATTTTTTTAGGGATAATTGTGGTGATTTTGGACCCTTTCTCCCCGAGCCTCTATTGAAAATTGACAAGTATCCAGTTAGAACTTAAAATTAAAGAGATTTGATTTATTTTCATTTGTAGTCCTGTTATATATTAGCTTAATTTTGGAGCGTATCTCCCTGGGCCTCTATTGAAAATTGACATGTATCCAGTTAGACTAGCCCGGTCAACAAATGTAAAATAAAATAAATAAAATAAAATAAATTTTGTATTATGAAATTTTAGTCCAGAAAATAGTTGAAATTTACTAATAAGTTAAAATTTTTAATGTTGATTGTTTATTTGGAAGGAAGAGAATTCTTCTTCTTTCGGCTGCTCCCATTAGGGGTCACCACAGCAGATCAACTGTTTCCATTTCTTCCTGTCCTCTGCATCTTGCTCTGTCACACCAACCACCTGCATGTCCTCTCTCATCACATCCATAAACCTTATCTTAGGCCTTCCTCTTTTTCCTGTTACCTGGCAGCTTCATCCTTAGCATCTTTTTCCCAATATACTCTGCATCCGTCCTCAGCACATGTCCAAACCAACGTAATCTTGCCTGTCTGGCTTTGTCTCCAAACCTTCCAACCTGGACTGACTCTGTAATATACTTATTCCTAATCCTGTCCATCCTTGTCACACCCAGTGTAAATCTTAACATCTTTAACTCTGCCACGTCAAGTTCTGACTCCTGCCTTTTTGTCAGTGCAACTGCCTCCAACCCATATAACATAGCTGGTCTTACTACCCTCTTGTAGACCTTCCTTTCACTCTTATTGGTACTCGTCTGTCACAAATCACTCCTGACACTTCTCCACCCACTCCATCCTGCCTGTACTCTCTTCTTCACCTCTCTTCCACACTCACCATTACTCTGAACTGTTGATCCCAAGTATTTAAACTCATCCACCTTCGCCACCTCTACTCCCTGCATCCTCACCATTCCTCTATCCTCCCCTCTCATTCACACACATATATTCTCTCTTTGTCCTGCTGACCTTCATTCCTCTTCTCTCTAGAGCATATCTCCACCTCTCCAGGGTCTCCTCCACCTGTTCCCTACTCTCACTATTTATTTATTTATTTTATTTTACATTTGTTAACCGGGAGAGTCCGACTGGATACATGTCCATTTTCAGCGGAGGCCCGGGGAGAAAAGCTCCAGGTACATAACAGACATATGAACATTGTTAATGCAAAAAAGGAAGATAGTTGAGTTCTAAATACAATATAAAGATACATCACATCTTGGGAAAAAAACAACAGCAGCATATAAAAAAAAAACATAGGTCAGTTACACAGGTGAGGCGCCTTGTTAAAAAGTGGTTAAGGATAGTGAGGTAAGAGAAGGGTAAATAATAGTGGTTAATCAGGTTTGGAACAGGGACATTGCCAGAGAGTATTGAGATGGGGTTTAAGCTTTTTTTTGAATTGTAGGAGTGAAGGTTCTGAGGTGAGCATGGTCGATAGGGAGTTCCACATTTTACCTACAAAGTTTGAGAATAGAGAATCCCCAGCAGAATTATTGGCTTTGGTAGTTTGAGCTAAGATCTTATTGGAGGAGCGTAAAGATTGCAGGTTAATATAGGGGTGAATGATGTTTTTCAGAGCTGGTGTTTTCTCTGGGTGATACAGTATCTGGTGAGCCGTTTTGAGTTGGTTGAAATGGAGTTGGCTGGAAAACTCTAACCACCCTAGTTGCTTCAAGTTAGTGCAGTGGTGCGTTCTAAAGGTGGAATTTGTGGCAAATCTAGCTATGTGATTGTAACAAGAAGCAAGTTTGTTAAGGGTTGTCTTGTTTAGGTTTGTAAAGAGGGGCGAGGCATAGAAAAGAGTTGATAGTAGGTGTGTGCTGGCAATTGTAATTTTAGCATGAGGAGTGAGAAAGTGTTTTACTTTATAGAGAGAGCCAAGCTTTTTATTGACGGTTTTGATGGTAAGATTGAAATGGGTGTCAAATTTAAGGGAGTTATCAATGGTAACACCTAATAGCTTTGTGTGAGCTTCTGGTGATATAGTGATTCCATTGGAGGATGTAATAGAGAAGGTGGGGGGAAGAGTCTTGTTAGTGGGTAAGAAAGTAAGTAGTTTTGTTTTGTTGGGGTTGAGAACTAGTTGACGACTTGAGAACCATTTTTCTATTAGGTTGAAGGTGTCTTGGGTTGAAGCAGTGAGGTCTGCCAGGTTGGAGGCAGTGCTGATGATAGTCGAATCATCTGCATATTGAATGCATGTGGCATGGGGTGATTGTGGGCAGGTCATTAACAAAGATGGTGAAGAGAAGAGGGCCAAGAATAGATCCTTGGGGAACTCCAAGTGTAACAGGTAGGCATGTGGATAATTTGTCCTGCCATAGAACAGCCTGTTGCCTATTGGACAGGTAGGATTGGAACCATTTCAGTGTGGAATTGCTGAGTGATAGTTTTTAATGTATGGAGGAGTTGAATGTGGTTCACCATATCAAAGGCCTTGGAGAGGTCTAAGAAAAGAGCAGATGATAGTTTATTATTGTTTCTGAAGTTATTGATGGTATTAGAAAAGGATAGTAGGGCTGATGTGGTACTGTGATTTGGCCTGAAGCCATGTTGGGAGTTGGCTAGAATTTTATTTTTGGTGAGGTGTTCCATCAGTTGTTTGTGGACACACCTTTCCATAATTTTGGCCAGGGGTGAGAGTATAGCTATAGGTCTGTAGTTGGTTAGCTCTAGTGAGCTACCACCTTTATGGAGAGGAATAATGTGGGACATTTTCCATATGGAGGGGATGAAGGCTTCTGACAAGGTACGGTTTATGATTATGGAGACGGGATAGGAAATGGCCTCAGCTGCTTTTTGCAGAAACTCAGCTGGGAGAAGGTCAGCTGCTAGCTTAGTAGGTTTTAGTTTTTTAAGAAGAGATGTTATAGAGGATATGGGTACTGGATCGAAGGTAAATAGATGATCTGATGTAGTTGTAGTATTCTGCTGGCATGGGTAGTGGAGTGGGCTGGTTGTTTGTTTGAATTGTGTGGCCAGGGATTGTATAGTTTCTGTGAAGAAACTATTGAATGTGTTAGCAATGTTTACAGGGCACTGTTGTTTGCAAGTTGTTGGAGTGGGGTGGTTGCCTGGCCTGGGTGCAGGAGCTTGTTTAAGCCTGCCCAGAATTTTTGTGGATTATTAAGGTGTTTGTGTTGGAGGTGGAGGAAGAAGTTTTTTTATCATTTAAGATCATTCTTTTAGTTTCATTTCTAAGTTGCGGAAGGTTTGGTGGGAGTGTGGGTCTTTAGAGGTACGCCATGTGACCCACATCTTGTTTCTAGATAGGATTTTGGATTTTGTTTCCTTAGAGAGCCATGGTGCGGTTTTGGTTTTAGTTCTAATGGACCGTATTGGAGCATGGGAATCTAGAATCTTGAGGAAGGTGGTGTTGAAGTAGATAACTGCCTCTTCAAGAGGAAGAGACTTGAGTATTGTCCAGTTGTGGGCTTTAAGTTCAGTTTGAAAAATGGAGGCGTTGAATTTATTATTGTTCCTGATTTTTTTTATGGTTGTAAGAAGGGGGGGGGGTGATTTTCTTGAATTTGATAACATAGGTGAGTAAGTGATCACTCATGTCCTCTGGGTGAGTACCTGCTGAGTACTGGTCAGGATCTTTATTAGTAGGGATCCAGTCCAGGATGCTGTCTTTGTTTTGGGGTTTACCTAGTCTGGTAGGAGTGGATATGAGCTGAGAAAAGCCATGTAGATTTATGCTGCTAGATGGGGAGCTAGATGAGAAGGAATTCCAATCGATGTTGAAGTTTTTATTTATTTACAAATCCATAAAACATACAGGAGAATTCATGTTGTTAAAAATGTAATTATAACAAAGATATACTAAAAATAAAATGCTATAAATATATACACCATGTACGATGTTGCCTGGTTAGTCTTTATATATATCAATAATATAGAATGATTTAAGACACTAGGCAAACTTTCTTGCAAAATAGATCAATAAAACTCAAAATAAATCATACTTAAAAGCTGTAGTTCAACTAGATTTGAGGCAATTATATTTTGATATAAATCAATAAGATAAAGTACATTAGTCCACCGATTTTTCTTGATAGTGCTAGGAAAATTCTGATCTCTTTAATTTTAAGTTCTTTGTAGATGGTTTCCTTTAATGATAATAAAAAAATCATCAAACTAATGTGCTGATGGCTTCTTCCAGTTCTTTGTTATGTTTTTTCTTACCACTGCCAAAACTGTCCAAAGTAAATATTTAGATTCATGTTGCATTTTATATGAATCAATTATATTAAATAAGATGAGAGTTTTCGATGGTGAAAACCTCGTTAGTTTTATAGGAATAATTAACTTACTTCCAGAATTTGTTTATAGCTAATATCACTGTTTTTTTTTAGTCGTGCCCATTAACATCCAAGTATTGTAGAGTTAAATATTCTGTTCAATAATATTATTATTATATACTCATGATTTTTAGGGATAATTGTGGTGATTTTGGACCCTTTCTCCCCGAGCCTCTATTGAAAATTGACAAGTATCCAGTTAGAACTTAAAATTAAAGAGATTTGATTTATTTTCATTTGTAGTCCTGTTATATATTAGCTTAATTTTGGAGCGTATCTCCCTGGGCCTCTATTGAAAATTGACATGTATCCAGTTAGACTAGCCCGGTCAACAAATGTAAAATAAAATAAATAAAATAAAATAAATTTTGTATTATGAAATTTTAGTCCAGAAAATAGTTGAAATTTACTAATAAGTTAAAATTTTTAATGTTGATTGTTTATTTGGAAGGAAGAGAATTCTTCTTCTTTCGGCTGCTCCCATTAGGGGTCACCACAGCAGATCAACTGTTTCCATTTCTTCCTGTCCTCTGCATCTTGCTCTGTCACACCAACCACCTGCATGTCCTCTCTCATCACATCCATAAACCTTATCTTAGGCCTTCCTCTTTTTCCTGTTACCTGGCAGCTTCATCCTTAGCATCTTTTTCCCAATATACTCTGCATCCGTCCTCAGCACATGTCCAAACCAACGTAATCTTGCCTGTCTGGCTTTGTCTCCAAACCTTCCAACCTGGACTGACTCTGTAATATACTTATTCCTAATCCTGTCCATCCTTGTCACACCCAGTGTAAATCTTAACATCTTCAACTCTGCCACATCAAGTTCTGACTCCTGCCTTTTTGTCAGTGCAACTGCCTCCAACCCATATAACATAGCTGGTCTTACTACCCTCTTGTAGACCTTCCTTTCACTCTTATTGGTACTCGTCTGTCACAAATCACTCCTGACACTTCTCCACCCACTCCATCCTGCCTGTACTCTCTTCTTCACCTCTCTTCCACACTCACCATTACTCTGAACTGTTGATCCCAAGTATTTAAACTCATCCACCTTCGCCACCTCTACTCCCTGCATCCTCACCATTCCTCTATCCTCCCCTCTCATTCACACACATATATTCTCTCTTTGTCCTGCTGACCTTCATTCCTCTTCTCTCTAGAGCATATCTCCACCTCTCCAGGGTCTCCTCCATCTGTTCCCTACTCTCACTATTTATTTATTTATTTTATTTTACATTTGTTAACCGGGAGAGTCCGACTGGATACATGTCCATTTTCAGCGGAGGCCCGGGGAGAAAAGCTCCAGGTACATAACAGACATATGAACATTGTTAATGCAAAAAAGGAAGATAGTTGAGTTCTAAATACAATATAAAGATACATCACATCTTGGGAAAAAAACAACAGCAGCATATAAAAAAAAAACATAGGTCAGTTACACAGGTGAGGCGCCTTGTTAAAAAGTGGTTAAGGATAGTGAGGTAAGAGAAGGGTAAATAATAGTGGTTAATCAGGTTTGGAATAGGGACATTGCCAGAGAGTATTGAGATGGGGTTTAAGCTTTTTTTTGAATTGTAGGAGTGAAGGTTCTGAGGTGAGCATGGTCGGTAGGGAGTTCCACATTTTACCTACAAAGTTTGAGAATAGAGAATCCCCAGCAGAATTATTGGCTTTGGTAGTTTGAGCTAAGATCTTATTGGAGGAGCGTAAAGATTGCAGGTTAATATAGGGGTGAATGATGTTTTTCAGAGCTGGTGTTTTCTCTGGGTGATACAGTATCTGGTGAGCCATTTTGAGTTGGTTGAAATGGAGTTGGCTGGAAAACTCTAACCACCCTAGTTGCTTCAAGTTAGTGCAGTGGTGCATTCTAAAGGTGGAATTTGTGGCAAATCTAGCAATGTGATTGTAACAAGAAGCAAGTTTGTTAAGGGTTGTCTTGTTTAGGTTTGTAAAGAGGGGAGGCATAGAAAAGAGTTGATAGTAGGTGTGTGCTGGCAATTGTAATTTTAGCGTGAGGAGTGAGAAAGTGTTTTACTTTATAGAGAGAGCCAAGCTTTTTATTGACGGTTTTGATGGTAAGATTGAAATGGGTGTCAAATTTAAGGGAGTTATCAATGGTAACACCTAATAGCTTTGTGTGAGCTTCTGGTGATATAGTGATTCCATTGGAGGATGTTAGTGGGTAAGAAAGTAAGTAGTTTTGTTTTGTTGGGGTTGAGAACTAGTTGACGACTTGAGAACCATTTTCTATTAGGTTGAAGGTGTCTTGGGTTGAAGCAGTGAGGTCTGCCAGGTTGGAGGCAGTGCTGATGATAGTCGAATCATCTGCATATTGAATGCATGTGGCATGGGGGTGATTGTGGGCAGGTCATTAACAAAGATGGTGAAGAGAAGAGGGCCAAGAATAGATCCTTGGGGAACTCCAAGTGTAACAGGTAGGCATGTGGATAATTTGTCCTGCCATAGAACAGCCTGTTGCCTATTGGACAGGTAGGATTGGAACCATTTCAGTGTGGAATTGCTGAGTGATAGTTTTTTAATGTATGGAGGAGTTGAATGTGGTTCACCATATCAAAGGCCTTGGAGAGGTCTAAGAAAAGAGCAGATGATAGTTTATTATTGTTTCTGAAGTTATTGATGGTATTAGAAAAGGATAGTAGGGCTGATGTGGTACTGTGATTTGGCCTGAAGCCATGTTGGGAGTTGGCTAGAATTTTATTTTTGGTGAGGTGTTCCATCAGTTGTTTGTGGACACACCTTTCCATAATTTTGGCCAGGGTGAGAGTATAGCTATAGGTCTGTAGTTGGTTAGCTCTAGTGAGCTACCACCTTTATGGAGAGGAATAATGTGGGACATTTTCCATATTGAGGGGATATGAAGGCTTCTGACAAGGTACGGTTTATGATTATGGAGACGGGATAGGAAATGGCCTCAGCTGCTTTTTGCAGAAACTCAGCTGGGAGAAGGTCAGCTGCTAGCTTAGTAGGTTTTAGTTTTTAAGAAGAGATGTTATAGAGGATATGGGTACTGGATCGAAGGTAAATAGATGATCTGATGTAGTTGTAGTATTCTGCTGGCATGGGTAGTGGAGTGGGCTGGTTGTTTGTTTGAATTGTGTGGCCAGGGATTGTATAGTTTCTGTGAAGAAACTATTGAATGTGTTAGCAATGTTTACAGGGCACTGTTGTTTGCAAGTTGTTGGAGTGGGGGTGGTTGCCTGGCCTGGGTGCAGGAGCTTGTTTAAGCCTGCCCAGAATTTTTGTGGATTATTAAGGTGTTTGTGTTGGAGGTGGAGGAAGAAGTTTTTTTTTATCATTTAAGATCATTCTTTTAGTTTCATTTCTAAGTTGCCGGAAGGTTTGGTGGGAGTGTGGGTCTTTAGAGGTGCCATGTGACCCACATCTTGTTTCTAGATAGGATTTTGGATTTTGTTTCCTTAGAGAGCCATGGTGCGGTTTTGGTTTTAGTTCTAATGGACCGTATTGGAGCATGGGAATCTAGAATCTTGAGGAAGGTGGTGTTGAAGTAGATAACTGCCTCTTCAAGAGGAAGAGACTTGAGTATTGTCCAGTTGTGGGCTTTAAGTTCAGTTTGAAAAATGGAGGCGTTGAATTTATTATTGTTCCTGATTTTTTTATGGTTGTAAGAAGGGGGTGATTTTCTTGAATTTGATAACATAGGTGAGTAAGTGATCACTCATGTCCTCTGGGTGAGTACCTGCTGAGTACTGGTCAGGATCTTTATTAGTAAGGATCCAGTCCAGGATGCTGTCTTTGTTTTGGGGTTTACCTAGTCTGGTAGGAGTGGATATGAGCTGAGAAAAGCCATGTAGATTTATGCTGCTAGATGGGGAGCTAGATGAGAAGGAATTCCAATCGATGTTGAAGTCACCTAACACTATGGATTCCTGGGGTGAGTTTGAGTTAACCAGTGGAGAAAGTCCTCTAAGGTTTTGTTATTATTGTTGCCTGGGGGATGTAAATACATGCTATATTTATGCTTTTATGTTTGTTTGGTTGAAGTTTTACAAGTAGAATTTCGGCATTGTTTGTTAGGAGGGTTGTGGAGATGCAAGGGTGATTTGTAATGTATTTTTGTAGAGTATGGCTACACGGCCACCTTTATGAGTTATTAGGACTGCTCTTAGTATATCATACCCTGGTGGGATTATCTGTGTGTCTTCGTACTTGGTTTAAGCCAGGTTTCTGTGAGACATAGTAGGTCTGGGGAACAAGTAGCTAAAAGGGCATGTAGGTTGTGAATCTTATTGTTTACACTTCTGATGTTTAGATGACAGGTCAGAAGAGAGTTAAAGGGTCTAGAGTTTAGATTGAGAAGTGGAGGGGAGGATAGGGTGAAATTAGAATTGAGTGGAGGGGAAGGGCCAGGGTTGGGGTGGATATCACCATCTGTGGCTAGTCTGTGATTCAGAGTGGTAATGAATTTGAGGGCTTTGAGTAGAAGTTTGTAGTAATGTTTATCATTTGGCCTAATATTGGTAGGTTTGATAATTACATAGCGTTCGAGTTCTAACAAGGTGGGTGAGTAGGGAGTTGAGTCATGGCCTCTGTTGTTAATTATAGGGGAGGGGCTGGTTTGGTAGCCTGGGTGGTGGAAGCCTATGTAAGACCAGGTTTCATATAGGGTAACTAGGTAAGGGACAAGTAGGAGGGGAAAAAGAGTTAATATGATAAGCTTCCTGGGTGGTGTCATATTCCGTTTGATCTTAGAGGGCGGTAGTGAGGTACAGGAAGTTAGTGGACAGTAGGGGGAGTGGTTTGAGGTTATAAAAGTACGAGTACTGGGGCGGGTGGGAATAGGGGGCAGGGCGGGGAGCGGAGCGAGCACGAGCGAAGCGAGTGCTCGTGGAGCGGGGTTTACACTAAGCCACTAGAGCCCAGGTTTCAAGATGTAACTCCTGAATAATTAACTTGCAGGTGAGTAATCTCATCTAAACAAACATCAGGTTCAATTCCTATGCTTTGGGAGCTTGTTTTTACAATTTTATAGCAGTTTGCCTTAGTTTTAGAGTGTGTTCTGTAGTTTAAGTGGAGTATATGCAAACAAGCTTGGATTTTTTGTTTGGGTAAGCCTAGGGAGATTCATGCTAGTGCTGAGGACCCTTAAATAATACTTTACTTTAAAGTCTATACTAAATTGACCAGATAATGACCTGTTTTATTTTTACAGGTTGTGGGCAATAGTAGAGTAGTCGCTCAAAAAGGGCGAATTTCTTTTCTGCCTCACGCTGTGCAGGGGAAGACCTGGGAGGGATAGAGAGAGAGAGCTTGATTTCAGAGGCAGTCAGAAGCAGCTGTGTAGCTTAAACAACATTAGACTACCCGAGGAAACCCTAAACTATGTTAGTAAAGTCTTCACATATCTTTACATATAGCACAAATCATTATAACACATTAGCATTTTACTGCAACAGTGCCTTATGACAGAGAGTCAAAGAATGTTGACTACAGATCACAATGTCATCTGCAAACATCATAGTCCATGGGGACTCCTGTCTGATCTCATCTGTCAACCTGTCCATCACCATTGCAAATAAGAAAGGGCTCAGATATGATCCTTGATGTGATCCCACCTCCACATCAGTCATTCCCACCGCTGACCTCACCGCTGTCACACTGTACTCATACATATCCTGCACCACTCTTACATACTTCTCTGGCACTCCCGACTTCCTCATACAATACCACAACTCCTCTCTAGGCACCCTGTCATATGCTTTCTCTAAATCCAAAAAGACACAATGCAACTCCTTCGGACCTTCTCTGTACTTCTCCATTAACACTCTCAGAGCAAACATCACATCTGTAGTGCCCTTTCCTAGCATGAAACCATACTGCTGATCACTAATCACCACTTCTTCTTCGCCTTCCTCTTTCTCTGTATACTCTCCTGTACTTCTTCATTCCACCACTAGGTCTCCTTGTCCTCCTCCCACTTTCCAGATGTCACACCAAGCACCTTTCTAGCCATTTCTCTTACTAGCTCTGCTGTAGTTACCCAACTATTCAGTAACTCTTCATGGCCACCCAGTGGCTGTCCTAACTCTTCCCTGAACATCACCTCACAATTACCCTTTTTCAATTTCCACCATTTGATCCTTGGTGCTGCCCTCACACTCCTCCTCCTCTTCTTGATCATCAGTGTAATCCTACAAACCACCATCCTATGCTGCCTAACTACACTTTCCCCTGCCACCACTTTACAGTCTCCAATTTCCTTCAGACTGGCCCTTCTACACAAGATATAATCCACCTGTGTGCGTCTTCCTCCACTCTTGTATGTCACCCTATGCTCCTCCCTCTTAAAATACAAAGAGAATATCATTAGCAAATAACATTAATTTAGAGTTATAATTACTTGATCTCTATACATTTGATGTTATGGTTTCTAACGGAGATCGCTAATAATTCCACGTCTACAGCAAACGTGTGGGAGATAATGGACAACCTTCCTTCATTCTTTTAGCAGAATTACTGGCTCAGGTGTGAATGGCTTCAATTAATATAGGCTGTATTGCTGCTGCATATATTCTCTAAAACAGAAGGAAATTCTTTAGGGCAATTAAACATCTCTAACACTTTAGGTAACTCCAGTTTAAAGTATCAAAAGCTTTTTCTATATCTAAACTCACAAATAAATATTCTTCATCCCTATTACTTAGAATATCATATAGAGTTAAGACTCTAAAGTCATGGGTTTGTCTTTTATGTATAAAGCCAGTTTGGTCTGTATTTACTAACTGCATTAAGGGTTTCTTTAGTCTATCATTAAAGGTTGACATAACATTTTATAACTGTTATTTAAAACAAAAATGAGTCTATGGAAAGACCACAATTAGGATCTTTGTTTTGTTTCAGTATTGGAGTAATCTCCAAGACAGAAGAATCATTTCTGCATTTTTTAATTTCCATAAGAAATTTATGAAAGAGTTTAATAATGGGTGAAGGAAACAATTTGTATATTTCTGGTATAACTTCATCCATATCAGGAGCTATATTATTTTACATTGTTTGAGTTTATCAACTATTTCTTTAAAGGTTATTGGTTTTGTCAATTATTCTTAGTTTCAGAAATAATATTTTCTAGAAATAAGTTATCTAGATTTAATCCTGGATTTGAGTATGAATGCTCTGATGTATAATTTAAAGTTGAAAATGTTGTTTGAAGGTGTCTAGTATATTTTCATTTCCAGTGTTAAGTTTTTTTTTATTCTTCATATTCTTTATCATAGTGATTTTATCAGTTCTAGATTGTATTTTGACTCTTCTAGATACATCATGCATATGTTTGGGGGTCACAGCAAGCAATTTACTTTTAATTTGTCTATTCTGTAGCCTTTTTCAGTGAAAGTATATCAGAATACTTCTTAAGTTTACTGTTATATCAGTTTTGGCATTATTGCTACCTTTAAGGTTAGTTTTAGCTTTTTGCAACTCATTTTGTATATTTACCAGTTCAGAGTACCACTCCTTTAATTTGTGTTTATACCAAAATAATGCCTTGAATAAGTCCCAAACCATAATTCCATTTGCTTCTTCTGTATAATTTACTTAATCAACTTCAAGGAATATCCATGATTTATAGTATTTTAACTTGGTCCTATGAGCTAATATTCTGCTGACATATGGGAGTTTATTGCAAGTGGTTTGAAGTGATATGATAAGGGCTTTGTAATCAGAAATTGGACAAGGTATAGTATTGAATTCTATTAACCTAGTTGTTATATCCCCAGAGATTATTATTAAATCAATTCTAGTTAGTTTTCCATAATTTGAAGCATAGTGAGTAAAACAAAGATTTGGTTTCTTTACATGGGAACGTATCTTTTAAATTTAATAGTCCGATCCATTTTTTAGAGATTTTGCTGATGATGCCAGCTGTAATTTTTTGTTGTAGTAGTTTCTATGTTTAGAAGAGTCATTAGACCATAACTATTGTCATATTTATAAAGTATTTGAGGTATAGTAACTTTCCATAATATCATGACGCCTCTTCTTCTGCTATTATAAGTAGATTGCGATAAAATTTTTAATTATGAGGTTTCCAAATTTTTTTTGTCTTCATACATAACATGGGTCTCTTGAAGAAATGAGATGTGCTTTATTCAAGTGTAGAAATAACAGATTGGATCTTTTCCTAGGATTATTTATTAATGTTTAACAAAAGTGATGTTAAATCCATAAAACAAAAGGTATAATGAAAGCCTGTTGACAATTGTAATTTAGTTAATATGACCAAGAAATCAGAATGTACTGATTTTGAAGCTCCATATTGTGTGGAAATAGCAAAAAGTATGTAACCAAGCAGTATGAATTTTTTATCTAATAATTTGTAGAAAAAGTTAATCTACATACATATTCCTAGCCTAGTAATATAAATATCAATTAAATTATTCCCTTCATGAAAGTCAAACAAATGACTAAATGCTAAGTCAGAGGTACTTGGCTCACAGAGCATATACTTAACTACTGAGAACTTGGCTGTTAAAAAATTATAATCGCATATATGTATTACAGATATTCAATGTTAAAATAGTATTTCGGTGTTATTTTGCTTTTTGATATTTTTTTCTTCCCATTTCCTTCCCCCCTTTCTTATTTTCTTTCTCCTTTCTTCCCTTTTCTTTTTTCTCTTTTTTCCTTCCCTCTCTGCCATTTTCTTTTTCTTTCCCTTTAAAGACAGGTGTTGAAAGATGACAACGCTAACAAAAATACAGATTTTCCTCGATCTTCCTTTTTCTTCCCCCTTTCCCTTCCTTCTCCTTTCTTACCCCTTTGTTCTTTACTTTTTTCCATGTATTCTTTCCTCTTCTTGGTTTTTCCATGTATTCTTTCCTCTTCTCGGTCTTATTTTTCTTATCTTTACCCCTTTCTGTTTTTCCTCCGTTCTTGTTTTGCCCTTTTTCCTTCTTATTTATCTCTGTTATTTCCCCTCCCCTTTCTATTAGTGTTGAATGTTTTATAATTAACTATGTAACATATGTGAGTTATGATGAGAGCTTACATTCAATAAAACATAGACATTAATGCTTCTTGATGTAATATGAGTTTAAAAGGAGAAAATAAAAGGTATACTTAAAGCTACGGAAATGTCAATATTCGGCCAAAAGGCAGATAACCTGAAAACTTTTAACATTTATCACGCTGTCACAAAAAAGAAAGCGAGATATTCCTGTTTCTATTCATGCCTTTCATCCTCATCACATATTACTTGTAATGTTGATAAAAGTACAGGCATGAAATAAATCATGTTGCAGTATAACATTAGTGTAAAAAGTTCTAGAATATGACAAATCTAGTTAAGTTGTCATAATTTAAAACCTGAAATACAATCAGTAGAGGAGCACAAGCTCGAGGCAGGAAGGAAAAATCCAAGTGATGCCTGCACATCTGTGCCAATGACAAATGTAACTCTCATCTGTCTCTAGCCCGCATAGAAACCCAAGCCCTCAGACAGTGAAGGAAGTGCCTCCAATAGCAACAACAATTCATAAAATGTCAACTAAGAAAAATTTAATCACATGAAAAAACAAAGCACCAATTCAACTACTATTACCACTCACACTTCAGATCCTGCACTCACTTCTACAAAAGAGAAAGACAATCGCACATATCAAACTCTCATTACCCGATCTCAAAACAAAGACAATCGCACATATCAAACTCTCATTACCCGATTTCAAAACACAGATCTGCCCACAGGCATCACACCATCCAGGATAATCTCTCAACAAGGAGCCATTGAAAGACATGTACAAAAGGGGAAATTCATATCACACACAAACAACACATTTCAGTCATTGTCATGGCATCACATTCTCCTCAAGTCAAACTCTCTCTCCTCCTATCTGTATGTATAACATCAGACTTGTTATCAAACCAGAAGGTATTTTCAGAGACACTACCTACACCAATCTCTGCTTTCTCTTCTATTTTAGAAACAATTGTGGAGGGGAAAGCTTTAAAATCCTGAAAACAGTGTGGAAAAAGACATAGAATAAAATCAGGAGCCACACAATGCTTCTAATGTCTCCTTGTATTTGTGAACCCCAAGTCATAGATTCAACAGGTCCAACAGTACCCTCAAATCTAATATTTTGGATAAAATAGATATGAGCCTAAGGGTACGAAGCATTATCCACTGAGTTTCACCACTTGACTACTATTCTGCTATACCAGGAAAGGAGAAAGGAAAGGACCAAGCCACATTTAGTTATCTTAGAGCATGATTTTCCAGATGCACAAATATTCATAAGTGCAAGGCTGGTTTGTTTTATAACTTAACAAGGAACAGTGTAAATACCAATATTGGGGTCTATATTAAAAGCCCAAAAGCACTAAACATCGATATGTACATCGACACACAAAGGTTAAAGTACATACACAGCAAAACACTAAAACAGCGAAATCCAAAACGCTGAATGAATTCAGTCATCAGAATGCGCCACACAGGTAAATAAAAAATAATATTAGCTAATTAATTTAACACGCTTTTGCAGGGGGGCTTCGCTCCCCCCTACCTAAATATACCAACTCAGAGACCACACTACAGTGGGGAAAAGGATATATTTCCTTATCCCCACGATTGTGCTGCTGACCAGGAAACACATTAGGCGTTTCGGATTTCGCTGTTTTAGTGTTTCGCTGTGTATGTACTTCGACCTTTATGTGTCAATGTACATACACTCAATGTTTAGTGCTTTCGGGCTTTTAATATAGACCCCAATATTGGATGGGAATATGTAAGATACTTGAGGTTGTTTACCGGTTGTCTCCATGACATTAATTCGTTTCCAAGCTGGTCTCTCTCTCTCTCCCCCTCTCTCCTCTCTACTAAAACATAACTGACAAAGAAAACTACAAAGAAAGAACACATTCTAGGGAATTGCTATTATGAGATGTTAATATGTCCTCCATTTTGAAAAGTATAGTTACAGGGAGTATTTTAATAGTAAAACAACACATTAAAGGCTAAATATAAGAACTTTATAATGCAGAGGAACTATCAACACTTATTCAGTGTTTCATCTAAAGAAGTATATGTAAATGTACTGCCAGTAAAACATTGGTACATTAATTAAACTCCGTTATAGTAAAAGATTATTTTTCTTTTTCCCTTTCTTCTCCTTTCTGTTTACATTTAAAAAATCCTAGTAATAAAATGCTTTGCCTTTGATTACAGAACATATTAAGAATAAAATAAATGACAATGCAACCTTTGAATCCCTTATATTTATATGAGTTTAAAGGAATGCTTTAGACTTAACTTATAAAAATAGATGTACACCTACTTATATTATTTGAGAGAGAGAATATACATTTCCCTTAAGATTTTTATATTGATATTTATATTTATATTGATATATTGAGTTTTCTGCATTTGATAAAGATGATAGTCAGATGGTTTTGAAGTTGTTGAGTAAAAATCAGTTCATATAGGAGGTTCATTTTATTTATTTATTTTATTTTACATTTGTTGACCGGGCTAGTTTAACTGGATACATGTCCATTTTCAGTAGAGGCCCGGGGAGATAAGCTCCGAGGAAACAAACAAAATCACATACAAAAATTAATGTATACAATGAATAATCAAAGAGGTCATTCGTTCATAACATAGTGCAAAATATACAGATACAATTAGCACAATACAAAATGTAGTTGCAATACATCATAAAGAAAAAGATGGCAGCAGAATTATACAATATATTAGTATACAAGTAGTCACAAAGAAAAAGTAGGAGCTGAAATTATACAATATATTAGTAAAAGTAGTCTCCTTAATGAGATTCTGAAGATGTAAGTAATAGTATAGAAGGACAAGGTAAGTTGTTATTAAGAAAAGGAACTGGATGACTGAGAAGAGGAGGGTAGGTTGAACCAAGTAAGAAGAGCTAGTTGATCAGTCAGGTTTAGTACAGGGGCACAACCAGTGTGTTCTGAGGAAAAGTTTCAATTTGGTTTTAAAGAGTGATATAGAGGGAAGAGAGGAAAGTTCGTTAGGAAGAAGGTTCCAGGATTTTCCAACAGTATTAGGGAAAAGAGAGTCCCCAGCCCTGTTGTTTGATTTATAAATATTTACAAGAAGTATATGTGATGATCATAAGGTCTTTAGATTGTTGTAGGGGGTAATGAGGGTAGATAGTATAGGGGTATTGGTAGGTTGGTAAAGGGTTTTATGGGCAATGGTCAGTTGGTGGAATTTAAGCTAATTTTGTAATTCAAGCCATCCTAGCTGGTTTAGATTAAAACAGTGGTGGGTTCTGAAAGGGTTACATGTAGCAAATCTGGCTATGTTGTTGTAGGAGTTTTCCATTTTATTAAGGTTGGTTTTAGAGAGATTAGTGTATATGGGTGAGGCATAGAGGAGAGGAGAGATTAGATTGGTGTGAGCAATAGTTATTCTAGCTGCAGGAGAGAGGAAGGGTTTGATCCTGTAGAGAGAGCCTAGTTTTCTATTAACAGATTTTAAGGTATTGTTAATAAGGGTGTCGAAGTTAAGGTTATCTATGGTGATACCTAGTAGTTGGATCTGGGGATATGAGAGTACCATTATTGGATGTTACTGTGAAGCCTACTGGGGGGGGGGACTTACAAGTAGGAGTAAAAAGGAGGAGTTTAGTTTTTTTGGGGTTCAGAAGGAGACAGCACTGTGTAAACCATTGTTCAACTGTGTTAAACACATTTTGGGTAAGGGAGTGAAGTTCAGATATAGATGTGGCTGAGCATGTAAGTGTGGAGTATGCTTATTGTAGGTGAAGGTCATTGATAAATATAGAAAACAGGAGAGGTCCTAATATGGACCCTTGAGGAGCACCAATGTTAACGGGCAGATGGGTAGATAGAATGTTATGCCAAAGTACAGCCTGTTGTCTGTTATCTAAGTAGGACTGGAACCATTTTATAGCTAGTGCATCTAGTGACAGGGATTTGAGGATATTTATAAGTATCTGGTGATTTACCATATCAAATGCCTTAGACAGATCTATAAACAGTGCAGAGGAAAGCATATTGAGGTTACGGTTTTTGTTAATACAGTCAGTGAAGGAAAGGAGGGCAGTAGTAGTGCTGTGGGAAGGTCTGAAACCATGTTGAGAGTTTGAAAGTCAGTTATTTTGGATTAGGTGGTCTAGCAATTGTCTGTGGATGCATTTTTCCATGATCTTTGCTAAGGGAGAAAGTAGGGCTATGGGACGGTAATTGGAGAGTTCAGTAGAGTTCCCACCCTTGTGAAGGGGGATAATATGGGATACTTTCCATATTTTAGGGATGTGTCCTTCACTGATGGTTCTATTGATGAGAATGGAAATGGGATAGGCGATGGATTTGGCTGCCTTTTGTAGATATTCAGCGGGTAGTTGGTCTGCTGAAGGAGTGCACAGTTTCAGTTTTTGGATAAAGGGTAACAATATATGTTGTTGGGATTGGTTGGAAGAGAAATGGAGGGGATAGGTTACAGTTAGAGGTGGATATAGTTAAGTTCTGAGTATATAACTGACTGACAGAGTTTGAATGGCCTCAGTGAAAAAGGTATTAAAGGCATTAGCAGTCTGCTTGGGATTCTCCTGGTCTGTGCCTTGTGGGTTTGATGTGATGGATTGACCTGGGTGTAATAATTAATTAATATTCACCCAGAACTTTTGTGGTTTATTATGATGAGTCTGCTGGAATTGTAGGTAGTAGTTTCTTTTCTCAGACAGTATTGCTTTTTGAGTTTCATTTCTCAGCTGTCTGAAGTTTTGTTGGTCTACTGGGTTTTTAGTTAAACGAGATTTATTCCAGTATTTATTTCTGAGATGGATTTTTTGCCTGGTTTCTTTTGGAAGCCATGGGGCAGATTTAGTTCTCATTCTAATAGAGCGGGTTGGTACATGGTGGTCTAGTAAGGCTAGGAAGTTAGAATTAAAGTGATTAACAGCTTCCTCCAGTGTGAGGTATTTAAGGGAGACCAGTTACATGCTCTTAGCTCTCTGTGGAAGAGATCGGGGTTGAAGGTTTTCTTGGTTCTAATTGTCCTAGATATGGTTGGATTAGGTAGACTGGATTTAAGCCTGATGATGTAGGTTAGTGAGTGGTCACTTACATCATCAGGGAGGGTTCCAGCTTCATAAGTCTAGGGATGATTATTTATGAGAATCCAATCTAAGGTACTTTCTTTCTTATTAGGCTTGTTTATCCTGGTAGGTTAGGTAATGGTTTGAGAAAAACCAAAAAGGTTAATATGACTGGTAAGATGGCTACTGCTACAACACTTCCAATCAATGCTAAAATCACATAGGATTATGATTTCTTGGGGTAAATTTTGGGATAACCAACAAAGGATATTTTCTATGGTGGCAATGTTATTACCAGGAGGAAGATAGATACAGCTAATATAGATGGATTTGAATGTGTTAAGTTGAAGCTTGGTAATAAGAATTTCAGCGTTGGAGTCTTGAGGTGGTTTATAGTCGTAGGTAGTAAATTGTAACCCAGATTTAAATAGGATAGCTACACCACCACCCTTTTTGGTTGCACGGTCAAGTTGCAAAATATTATAACCAGGTGGGATGACGTCATTGTCTTTAGTTACAGGTTTTAACCAAGTTTCTGTTAAACAAAGAATGTCAAAGGAGTAGACTTCCAAGAGAGCATGGAGTTGTGCAAGTTTGTTATTAATGCTACGTATGTTGAGGTGAACTAATAAGTAGGAGTTAGGTGGTTTGGTAAGGGAATGGATAGTAGAGGGGTTGGGGTTGAGGAGTTGAGTAGTAGTAGCAGTTGTTGGGCCTGGGTTTGGGTGAATGTCTCCATCTTTTAAAGAGAAGAGTAGTGTTTGAAGTCTAGGATTTGGGAATTTACTATATAGAGGTAGAGATTTTCTGGGATTGGGAGAGTCATATCTAATGTGGACTATCCTATGGTATTTTGCTAGTAGATAGCTGGGTTTAGATGTTATGTTAACATGGTTAGTGAAAATAGATAGAGAAGGAGAGGTAGAAAGCTGATTGACGTAGAGAAGGTGTGGATATAATGGGTGTTCATAGGAGGTTAGCAGGTAAGCTAATGTTAGAGGTGGTAGAAGTGTAAGTATGAGTAACCTCTTGAAGAGGGCTAGGGTGGGTAGCTTATACATCTGGAAGGGTAAGTTGTTAGGTTGCTGTTATAGGCTTGGAGGTATACTAGGTGTGGAAAGGAATAGGTGGAGGGTGTGATGGGAGAGATAGGGAGTGGTGAGTGAAAGGAGGGAATTGGAGTTAAGTGGCTAATGGTGAAAGGTTTGTGATTGGTGGAAGAGGGAAGGGGTGTGGTTAGATGGTATAAGAGTAGGACCCCTGGGGGTGGGTGAGATTGGGGGTAGGGGAGTGGAGTGAGCCCGCAGGGCGAACGGAGCGGGTAGAGACAAGTGAAGGAAAAGCTAGAGAAGAAACTATCAGTAACACTAGTAACTGAGGGAAAGTTAGGCAAGTCAGGAGTGGGAAAGATCCGAGATAAAACAGAAGTCTATGAGAACAAAACAGGTGGGTGTAGACAGTGAAGTAAAGGGTAAGTGATAAAATAAGAACAGGTCTAGGACTTGAGATGTAGTGTAATTACAGAAGAAATACAGAGGGATGAGCAGGAGATAAAGGATGGGATAAGGGTGCCACCTAGTTGGCAGATCTAGTATTGCAGGTAAGTATGTAAGGGAGCTAGCTGGTTTAGAACCAGGGACGGAGTTGATAGCTAGTAAAGGGGGTTATTATAGCAATAACCCACGCCTGGGTGTGGGTAATGCTAAATTTACCCACGGTTCGCCCTCGGGACCAAACAAAGCCAACCATGGGTAAATTTAGCATTACCCACACCCAGGCGTGGGTTATTGCTATTATACCATGACATTATTTAAGAAAAGAAACTGTTACTTTTCTTAAATAATGGCATAGTATAATGCCTGTTTACTGCCCTTCCGCAGATGTCTGGCATCCGCGGCAGTTCTGATGTACTGCGCGCCTGCGCAGTACATCAGAGTTGAAAAGCAACGGAGAAAGCAAGATCTCTGTTGCTTTTATGTCTCGCTATGTTAAATGAGTTTAACATAGCGAGACAGTTAAAATAAGCAACGGACATCTCTTGCTTATTTTAAAACTGTCTCGCCATGTTAAACTCATTCAACATAGCGAGACACTAAAAGCAACGGAGATCTTGCTTTCTCCGTTGCTTTTTAAAACACTGTCTTGCTATGTTAAATGGGTTTAACATAGCGAGACAGTTTTAAATAAGCAACGGAGATCTCCGTTGCTTATTTTAAAGCTGTCTCGCTATGTTAAACCCTTTTAACATAGCGAGACAGTGTTTTAAAAAACCGAGTTATACTAATGGAAAAAAGTCCGGGCAACCGGACCTTTTTCCATTAGTATATCTCGATTTACAACGGGCACGCTGGCCAATCAGCGTGCACGTTTTGGGGGGGGTCATGGTATAATATAAAGTAGAAGAGGTTTGTTGGATACAGGGTAGATAGGAGTGGGTAAAGGCTGCTGGCTGTTCATGCTCGTAGCGTACTTTAGAACCTTTGAAGCAATAGTAGACGGCAGTCAGCTTTACAAGCAGGACTTAGACAACCACATACTTTCTTGCTTCCTTGAGAGGGTGCAGGGAAAATAAGGCTGTTAGATGAGACCACAGGTATTTTGATAGGGTCCTTTGTCACCCGGTAGGTAGGTCCTTAGAGACTATATCAGGAACAGCGCAGTGGGGAGCAGGGCACTTCAGGGAGAAAGAGAGACAAACGTGGAGGAGAGAAAAAAGAGTTTGTGCATAGCAGGTAGTTATGACAAACAAACACAAAAGCTTTACATGAAGACATAATTAATAAAGTAGCTTATATTCATGCCCTGATTTTTGAAAGAAGCTATTGGAATCACGTTTAAGTTCTTTGAAGCTTTAGTGTTGGCATTTGTGGCTAATTTGTTATGCTTCAGTTTTTTTAAGTCTGTCCATGAAGATTTGTCAGATGTTCTCGTCAAGTTTATGGAAATCCAGTCCATCTCTTCTTTAGTAGGGATTATGTTATTTTTTATGAAGGAGGTTGTTTCTTCTAATGTGTACAAAGTCCTATTTTCCAGTTGGCAATTGTATTTTCATTCTTGTAGGAAATATCTGTGATTTGATTCCATTTTGTTTACGTAATTTCACCAGGGGCCAGAATTTTTTTTCTTAATTCCATAGGTTTAGCTGAATAGTTACCATGGATTCTTTTGTTGTGATGACTTAATTTTAAGAGAGATTTTTCCCAAGCATTTTTAAGAATGAGCTCTATCTACAAATGACAAAAATTTACAATAATAGATCTTGAAGGAAAGGGAATAGCTTGGCCAATAGCGACGTAAGCTCTTTCTATACAATACAACAGTCCGAATGGACAGATATTTAGCAAGCAAAGGAGAGTAGTATTCCTGGAACTGAATTCATCCTCAGGTCTTGGTGAGTACCTTCACGAGGTGGGCCCTGTTTTTCACAAAATCTCACCAAGATGACACGGATATATAGACTGCATTTTATATCGCATATATCATCGACAGAAGTAGGTTAAAAAATAAAAAAGGTGGTGCACAAAACCCAGGATAAAACCGTGCCCAATCCTGGGTGGTGCACTGGGGCCTGGACTGGACAAAAAATTACAATATTGAATCCTCAAGACATGGAAATATTCCTGCAATGGGGCTAGGCCAAGCCCAGGGGGAGGATGTCACCCCTGTTGTAGATAGTAGTAGTAGTCCACAAAAATTACAAAAACTGATGGACCAAAAAAGAGCCATAAAGACAATAGAGTGGACTGCTGAGGACAAGAAATAAATGATACATTGTTATTGTTACATAAAAAGCCCAGAATTCCCAGACAGGAGATAGACAAAATGATTAAGAAAGAAATTAGTGGAAAGAAAAATATTTCCACAAGAAAAAACTACCAATAGCTTCAAATAAAAATGTGTTTTCATTAATGCAATGGGTTTATGAAAACATTATATAGACCAAGAAATCATGGGCCTTTTGGAAAAATAAGTGACTGAGGAACTGCAAGAATATAAATAAAATCTAGAGACTTGAAAGGAATAAAAAAAGAAATATGGATATGAGAAATAAAGACATTTGATATGGTGCAATATTTACACAAAGAAGAAAGCCAAATTAATCAATACAAAAATGGCAGCCCCAAAGATATTAGAAGAGAAATATAAAGAGAGAATATAGAACAGATTAGTAAAGTAGAAGTTAAAAAATAGAAGTTGAAGTTATTGAATATCTGCAAAGTGAAGGATTTAGTGTAGAAAGTCTAACAGGTTATATCACAGCCTGATGGAACAATGAGTCCACAAGGACTCAGAGGAGGAGCAGGAAAGATCTGAAGAAAAAATATGGACATGGGAAATAAAAAGATTCAATATGGCACAATATTTATACAAAGGAGAAAGCAAAACAATCAATTTAAAAAGAGCAGCACCAAGGATATTTGAAGAGAAATACAGCCAAAGGCATCTGGAAATGGAAAACTTTACACTCCAAAAACATAAGAAAACAAAGAAATAAAGCAGAAGACAGGATTAGTAACAGAGTAGTTAAAACCTGAGGTTATGGATTACCTGTGAAGTGAGTAACAGAGTAGTTAAAAAGTGAGGTTATGGAGTACCTGTGAAGTGAGTAACAGAGTAGTTAAAACCTGAGGTTATGGATTACCTGTGAAGTGAGTAACAGAGTAGTTAAAACCTGAGGTTATGGATTACCTGTGAAGTGAGTAACAGAGTAGTTAAAACCTGAGGTTATGGAGTACCTGTGAAGTGAGTAACAGAGTAGTTAAAACCTGAGGTTATGGATTACCTGTGAAGTGAGTAACAGAGTAGTTAAAAACCTGAGGTTATGGATTACCTGTGAAGTGAGTAACAGAGTAGTTAAAACCTGAGGTTATGGAGTACCTGTGAAGTGAGTAACAGAGTAGTTAAAACCTGAGGTTATGGAGTACCTGTGAAGTGAGTAACAGAGTAGTTAAAAAGTGAGGTTATGGAGTACCTGTGAAGTGAGTAAAAGAGTAGTTAAAACCTGAGGTTATGGATTACCTGTGAAGTGAGTAACAGAGTAGTTAAAAAGTGAGGTTATGGAGTACCTGTGAAGTGAGTAACAGAGTAGTTAAAACCTGAGGTTATGGATTACCTGTGAAGTGAGTAACAGAGTAGTTAAAAAGTGAGGTTATGGAGTACCTGTGAAGTGAGTAACAGAGTAGTTAAAACCTGAGGTTATGGAGTACCTGTGAAGTGAGTAACAGAGTAGTTAAAACTGAGGTTATGGAGTACCTGTGAAGTGAGTAACAGAGTAGTTAAAACCTGAGGTTATGGGGTACCTGTGAAGTGAGTAACAGAGTAGTTAAAAACTGAGGTTATGGAGTACCTGTGAAGTGAGTAACAGAGTAGTTAAAAAGTGAGGTTATGGATTTCCTGTGAAGTGAGTAACAGAGTAGTTAAAACCTGAGGTTATGGAGTACCTGTGAAGTGAGTAACAGAGTAGTTAAAACCTGAGGTTATGGATTACCTGTGAAGTGAGTAACAGAGTAGTTAAAAACTGAGGTCATGGATTACCTGTGAAGTGAGTAACAGAGTAGTTAAAACCTGAGGTTATGGAGTACCTGTGAAGTGAAGAATTTAGTGTAGAAAATCTAACTCTGATAACATCACAGCAGGACAGAGCACTGGATCCTCAAACTAAGGAGAAGCCAGTGGAGCGGTAAACATCTGATAATGTGCCATATGAAGACGCTTTGGAGCCTTCCATAGGAAACCAGTAAAAATGTTCAGTTGGAGTTGCACAGCAAAGGAAGAAACAGGAATCTGTGGCAACTCTGATGCAGTCAACGCTGTGGAGTGATAGGCTAGTGAATTCCAATATGAAAGAGCAATGGATGGCACAGAATGAAACTGAAGAGAATGTGGCACAGGAAGATGCTCTGGAACTTTCTACAGAATGCCTGCAGGAAATGTAGAACAAAGAATATGCTCTCAGTTTAGAAGAAAATGATCTAACAGAAGGGTTGTTTGATTTAATAGAGATGGGCAGACATATTGTATTTTTTACTTTATTTTATTTTTACCTGATATTATGCTAATGTATTGCATTTTTTACTTTTTACTTTATTTTATATTTTTACCTGATATTGTATCTATGAAGCTTTTCTCCCCATGACTCCATTGAAAATGGGTTCACTTGGCCCAATGGACCATCCTGGCAAACAAACTTCAAATAAATAAAATAAATAAATAAATATTAAGATCAGTGAAAGAAAGACTACAGAAAGTCAATAAAACCCAAAAAGTTGCTAGATTGATAAAACAAATGAACACAGTAATTAAGACTGTACATAGGGATTCATGTGATATAACAGAAGTAAATAGGATATATTACTGTGCAGCTAAATTAATAACCAGAAAAGTCTTACCAGAAAAACACAGTAGTAAGGGAAAGGAAGGGGAGAATTTGAATACCATCATGGAAGTATCAAATAGAGAAAACTATAAAGCAATTAAGATGTGAAGTATCACTATTAGAAGAGTATAGAAGAGGGAACAGATCAACAAAAGTACTCAGAAATATACATGATAAAAGCAATGTTCAGTATCAGAACAGATTAGGATCTATCATGCACTATAGCAAATAAGCTAAAAATATCAGCACAGGCAGAAAAACTTAGATTATATGCAGATAAATATAAAGGAAAAGTACAAAAAAAAGCAGGGTTATTGATGACCCCAAAACATTTTTTTTTTAGAGAATTGGGAAAACAAGCAAAAGGAATTGAAATACCACCAAAAAAGAAATATATATATTTTGGAGAAATATCTATGAAGATCCTGTGGAACATAACAAAACATAACAAAACTGTTAAATGCATAGAAGTAGTAAAAGAAAGAATAAGAAGTTTAAATGTCCAGGATATGAAATGGGATGAAGTAACGGCCAGAGAGACTGAAACAAATTTAAGAAAAGCTCCGAAATGGAAAACCTCAGGCCCAGATGCAGTACCTTACTTCTGGCTAAAAGTATTAACATCTTTACATGAAGACTTAGCCATGAGTATGAACTATTTATATGCTCACCCCAACAGATACTAGCCTGGTTAACAACAGGAAAAACAATACTCCTACTTAAGAGCGAACCTGCAAGTTATCCTAAAAACTATAAACCAATAACTTGCCATCCAATGACATATAAACATTGGAATTAATACTGACAGAATTTATAGTCCTTTAGAAAAAAAAACTTAATTATTGCACTATAACAAAAGGGTAATAAAAGAAAGTCATATGGGACAAAGGATCATTTGTTGTTAAAGTTCTAGTGGAAAACTGTAAAAAGGGGAAGAATCTAAGTATGGTATGGATAGACTACAAAAAATGCATTTGACAGTATCCCATATTCATAGATAAAAGAGAGCTTAAAGATGTATAAGATATACCCGACACTGAAAAATTATTGTTCCAGGGATAAAAAATTCAGAGAGGGATATTCCAGAGTGACTCTGTCACCGCTGTTCTTTTGTCTTGCGCTTAACCCATTCAGCTGTCTATTTAACAGATTAGGTCATGGCTACAATTTGGCTCCCAGAAAACAACTAAGTATAAAGATTTCTCATCTTCTTTTTGTAGATGATTTAAAACTGTATAGTTCATCAGTTGAGGAACTGAAAGCACAACTGCAAGCGGTCAAAACTTTTTTCAAATGATACAAGAAAGTCATTTGGTCTTGATAAATGTGTAAAAGCAATCTTTAAAGCAGGAAAGCTGCAGCACCAAGAAAACATCAGTTTGGGACAGGAATGTGACATAAAAGAACTTGAGCAAGAGGGAGTGTATAAATATTTGGGAACTGATGAAGGATCAACTATAAAACATGAACAAATGTGAATAAAACTTAGTAAGGAATATTTTAGAAGGTTAAAATGAATACAGAAAACAACATTGACATCTACAAACAACGTCCAGACTATAAAATAATTTGCTCTGCCTGTCCTAACTTACAGTTTTGGAGCGATTTACTTGCCCCAAAACGTGTTGGATAGGTTGGACAAGAAAATGAGAAGGATGCTTCATGCTCACAGGATTAGCTATAAACATCATTGTCTACCAAGACTATATATTCCCTATTCTGAAAGAGGTTTGGGCCTCCTTGAAATTGATTACATGTATAGATCTGTAATTTTGAGACTACATATCTTCTGACCTCACAAGACCCAAACATAGCAAAAGTTTTGAAACTTCAGGAGAATAAGTCTAAGATGACTTCCCTGCTTTGTTTAGCAGAAGCATATCAGCATGAACTGGGAATGGAAATCAAACTAGAAGTAGATAAAAATCAGACAGCAACTGAATGTGCCAAAAAATGAAATAATATAAGGTGAAGGATCAGATGAGGAGGCATGAAATGTGCTAAATGCATAAATACAGCTGCAAGTATAGGAAACTTTTGGAACAACCTCATGTTGATCAGGACTGAACACAGGAATAGTTAAGGAGTGGAGAATTCACACCAAAATACAAAAGGTTAATATTGGCAGCCCAAGATAATGTTGGTTTACAAAGTCCATTGGACATGTGAGAAAAACAGACAAAAGTAGATTTTGTAAAACAGAATTGGAAACGGTTGCACATGTTGTTACTGGTTGTGGTATACTATTGGCAGAAATACTGAACACTGAAAGGCATAATGTGGCAAGACTGTTGCACTGGGAATTGTGCAATCATTATAATACTGAAGTAGCTGAAAAACACTGGAAACATGAGCCACAAAACATCATAGAAAATGATGAAGTTTATATCACATGGGATCACCCATTATCAACAGTTCCAAAAATAGATGTGAGAAAACCAGATATAGTAGTCCATGAAAAGAAGACAAAAGTTGCACTGACCATTGAAATTGCTACACCCAGTAACTACAGTGTCTTATGTACAGAGAGACACAAGGTCATAAAATATCAGGATTTGCAGGCAGAAATGAGGGCAGTGTGGAAGGATGCCCAGACAGTTCCAATAGTAGTAGGAGTGACGGGCCTTATAAAAAAGAATTTACATTTGAATTTAGAGATGTTACTGATACATGTAACTCTGCATGAATTGCAGGAGTCAATTCTGGGTGCATTGCAGGTGCTGCGAATAACACTTCTGGTAGCATCAAAGATTGAAACAAGACCAACTTCATGAAATTCAATCATACTTTGACTTAGAAACAGGGTCCGTCATGATATCAGAAACCCAAGACATGGAGAAATTAAAAAAAGAGATTTAGCAATTCAGGTAGCCATGTAGTTAAAATGGCAACATGTTTTCCCCTCTCTGTTTTCTCTAGAGGGTCAAACATTCTTATGCTGTACCTCCTTTCTCTGTTTCCAAGGCTGCCTAGTTTGTTAGACATGTATTTTGCATCAAAATGTATTAAGTCTCCATTTCTTCTTCTTTTAGCTACATCATTTAAGGCAGTTTCTATATCATTATTTTTTGTCTGATGTTTTTGTATCATCTCTTTGAGAATGTCTGTTTTACACTGTTTTCCCTCATTTTTCTAGATCATCGTGGAGACCATCTATTTTCAGTGTCCACTCTTAAAGAGAAGAAGAAATCATTTGTATATCCTCCTTGAGTGAAGAGTTCAGATGTGACAGCTCTGAAAACTTACCTCTTCTGTAGCCTATTAAGTTTCTAAAGTATTTTGACAGGGACATTTTTGGCTATATTCATGAAATTTAGTAGTGTTTATAAGTTATTCTGTGAAGAGATTTTCTTTTTGTAATTATTTTTTCCTGTAAAATGTTGATGTTCCTAGGCTAATACCACACTTCAGACCACAGCTCAGGAAGCACCTGTTTATGGAAGCTAAATGCATATGGTTCCCGAACAGAAGCAGCCATTGCTTAGTCACATCATGCATTTGCTATAATCTGTTCAACTCTAATTTCCTGAATGAATGGCCCACACTTCTCATCTGGTTCTCTTCTCCCACCTCTATCCCCTACACATCTACTCTGTTCAGCCTGCATTCCCTTTAACTTACCTTCCTCCCCTCAACTGGCCTTCTCGCCTACTATTCTTTACTTCATACAATTCTCTGTAGAACTACAGCCAAAAGAAACATTAACTGTACTATAGCATAACATGTATGAAAGCCTAATATCCCTGTAAATCACTGCAGCTTAATATTATATGTTTGAGGTGTATAATCATAGCCATGTTGTGTAACTTCTTGCTCTCTCTTGAAACTTATGTAAGGCATGGGGCAATGTGATTACACTTTGAATTCAAGACAAAGATACTTTGTAAAGCACCTGACATGTGAAAGGTGCTTAACAAGGTTTTGTTAAGTACTTCTCAGTACTGTTAAGCTGTGGTCTCATGCTAGAGCACAAGAGCAACCATTGCTTACCACTAAAGAACAGCATTCAGAAGATGAACAGAAACCAAGGCAGGACAAAGTGTCTAACAGCTTTTTAAGCCATTTGATCCTCCGAGGAGCACTTCACTTCTGCTCACTGTCTGTGTGGCACTGCTAAATGTTTTATGGCATTTAAAGCTGGAAAACACTTCAAGCTTTTGCACTTTTTTCTGTGACAGATATTAGGTGCATCAAGCATTATACGGATACTAGATGCATCCAGCATTATACAGATATTAGGTATATCGGGCATTATACAGATATTAGATGTATCGGCCATTATACAGACAGTGCAGAGCAACTGGAAGATTCTAGAAGGCTTCCTTCAGGTGAATAATTGAACAGCTATTCTTACAGTAACTTCTTAAATTTATTAACAAGAGCCAAATTTCTTGATCGAAAAGGATCTTTAAAGCAGTAAATCGTAAAAATCTCCAACAAAAAACTTTCTTACAAAAGCTTTTCACAAGACATTAATCTTGGTTTAAGCGTTACTTATCTTAGAGAACCTTTAAAATTTCGGGTAACAGCCATTTTACACTTACTGTCACAAGGGTCAGTACTAGACATGCCTTCTTTAACAATCCAATTTAGAAGATATCCGTCATCATCACCCCCCCCTTTCTTCCCATTTTCTACATGGGGTTGGGGAGTCATGTCAATTGTCACCATCTCTCTCTCTCAATTCAATGCCACGCTCCTACCTTCAACACTCATGTGTGACTGTTGCAGGTCCTCTCTCACACAATCCATTCACTTCTTTGCTGGATGCCATTTCCTTTTGCTTTCATCCTGTCTGTCCCAAATCTACCTGTGCCCAAACCACTGTAATCTGTTTTCTTTGACCTTGTGTGCAGTTGAAGCTACTTTGGCTTCTGCTCTGATGTCCTAATTTCTTCATCTGTCCCACAGTGTGTGACCTGTCACCCATCTCAGGCACTTCATCTCCATCACCTCTTGCTTCTTCATCTGCTCTGCCTTTACTTCCTAGGTTTCTGTATCGTACAGTAATGCTGGTCTCACCACTGTTTTATATACCTTGCTTTTCAGCTTCTTTGACATTTTTCTGTCATAGACTACACCTGACACTGTGCCAGTTTGGCTGTAGCCCCTCTGATTCTAGATTTGACCTCCTCATTCAAACATCTCTTCTCCTCATCCACTCCCAAATATTTAAAGCTATTAAAATGTTCCACTATTTTCCCTTCTATTTAAGTTTTCAGCTTCTGATATCATCCTTTTGCTGCCATTACAACTACCTTATCAATACTCTGTCTCATCCCATGTGCCTTCAGGTTTGTATTCCATTCCCCTATCCTTTCCTGAAGTTCTTGAGAAGAGTCTGCCAGTAATGCAACACTGCCTGCATACAGGAACTTTGTTGACCTGTCCCCTCCAACCAGTTTGCTAATGGAGTTGGGCTCAGAGCTGAACTCTGATGCACACCCACTCCCACTGGGAACTCATCTGTGAGGCCAAAGACTCTTCATACTTGAGTCATTGGATCTTTGTACATGACCTGCACCAATTCAACTAATGTTTCCGGGACTTTGAACCATTGCAAGACTGCCCAGATCAGCGTTCTTGGGACCTTGTCATATGCTTTCTCCAAGTCTAGGAATTGCCAGTCGGCCTGTGTCCTCAGTTCTAGCTTCTTCTCACCCATCTGCCTCATTGCAAACATCGGGGCAGTTGTGCAAATCCTCATCTGAATATGACCTGCTCATCTCCAGTCTTACGTTCTACTACTCTTTGTATTCATTCATCAAATCACCCTCTCCAGGACATTCATGCAGTGTGACAGGATCTGTGTGCTGTCCACGTTTGTTATTATACACTGGCACTAGTATGCTTATTCTCCACTCATCTGGCATACGTCTTTCTCTCCATACTACTGTCAGTACCCTCAGGAGTCATTTCTTCCCATCTCACCCAAAGCTTTTATCTATCAGCTATGATCTTATCTGAATCTGCTGCATTCTACCAAAGGGAACTTTATTTTCCTCAGTGTTCTTACTTCACGGTTAGGCTCCTTTTCTTTATTTTCCTCAGTGTTCTTACTTCACGGTTAGGCTCCTTTTCTTTATTTTCCTCAGTGTTCTTACTTCACGGTTAGGCTCCTTTTCTTTATTTTCCTCAGTGTTCTCACTTCACGGTTAGGCTCCTTTTCTTTATTTTCCTCAGTGTTCTTACTTCACGGTTAGGCTCCTTTTCTTTATTTTCCTCAGTGTTCTTACTTCACGGTTAGGCTTCTTTTCTTTATTTTCCTCAGTGTTCTTACTTCACGGTTAGGCTCCTTTTCTTTATTTTCCTCAGTGTTCTTACTTCATGGTTAGGCTCCTTTTCTTCTTTACTGTAGGCTGTGTTTGAGGCAGTACAGCTTCTGAGGGGTTTTCATTTTCAGAAGTTGCTGGAAGTAGTCCTTCCATCTGCCTTTGATGCCCTGTGGGCTGGGAGCAGGTTCTTGCTGGCTTCCCTTATGAAGGGTGTCTGACTACCATCTTTAGCTTTCTGTCTTTGCTTTGCAACCTGATAAGAGTTTCTTTGTGCCATTTACTTGGTCACTTTCCAGAAACTGGTAGAATGCTTCTGATGTCTTGTTCTTTGCTATTACAACTTCTCTCTTAGCCTCTTTGTTAGCCAACCAGTATTCCTTCCTAGCCAGGTTAATCTTTTCTACCGCACACTTTTTCCTGCACTCCTCCTTTCTTCTGGTGGCTTCCTGGACTTCTACATTCCATCACCAGCTTCTCTTATGTACTTTGATTCTAAATTGGGTTCAGCCGCATACATGTTCTATAGTCCTCATGCATCCTGCTTTGAGGTGTTGCCATTCTTTTTCAATTCCATGAATTTCTTCTTCTTCCTGAGGTGCTAGAGCCCAGAGTCATTCCTTGAATTTCTGTTCTTTCTCTCCAGTCAACTTCTAGGTCTTCAGTCTAGTCTCTGTTGACCTTATAGCCTTCTCTGACCATTGCTTGCAGCTAATTATGGAAATGAGTGGTTTATGCTGTGGACTGACCCTTTCACTGGGGATGACTTTGCAGTCACTGATTCTACTCCAGTGCCCTTTCTTAGTAGCAGGAAGGCTGAGTTACGGATTGGTTATTCTTGCATGTGACTCCAGTGCCCTTTCTTAGTAGCAGGAAGGCTGAGTTACGGATTGGTTATTCTTGCATGTGACTCCAGTGCCCTTTCTTAGTAGCAGGAGGCTGGGATTCACGGATTGGTTATTCTTGCATGTGACTCCAGTGCCCTTTCTTAGTAGCAGGAAGGCGGAGTTACGGATTGGTTATTCTTGCATGTGACCTTGTGATTCTCTCTCTTGCTAAACCATATGTTGGCCACCATCAAGCTATTTGCTTTCACTCAACAGAGTTATCCCAGGTAACCCAAGCTGGGCAACTGGACACTCACTGACCAGTAGCTTATTGGCCCAGACATTCTAGGCTTAATGGTGGGCATAATGGCCAATACAGGCAAATACACTCTTCCTACTGTTAGCATGGGTCCCTGGTTTTGTCATAAAACAGTTCAACAATACACTTTTAATAAAATAATATACTGAAACTTTAAGACAAATTGCAATTACTATAACACTCAAGCCCTGAAAAATAATACTTCCTACATTCTCACCATGTTTCCTAATTAGTCAGATATTGTCCATTTTGTTTCGATTCTGGTTAGATTTTTATTAAGCTCCTCCATGTAATCAATTATTTTTTCTTGTTTATCATGGGAATCAGAAATAAAAGACCAACAGAACTTATCCTGCAACCCCACCTTCTTAGATGCAAGCGTCATATCAAGGGCCAGTCAGTTTTCCAACACCATGGCCCTCATTTTCAATCCTTTCAATGTTAGCCATGTGACACCCATGCCCTGGCCCAGCAATCAAGGAGCCTCAATCCTCACTACTAATACCAGTGAGGGGTGTCTCATATAGAAGGAAAGGATAACAAACACACACAGTAAAGTGCAATTTCCCTTAAGAGCACACAGAGATCACAGTCAGTCCGGGGCTGGTCACTTCCTTGCTCTCCAGGTCCCCAATAAGACTCCCCACTGGCACAGCTATAGGGTCCAGATCTCAGCCAGTTTGGCAAGCTAAAATCTCCAGCACCCTCTTTGTCCAACCAGTGCTGTGTGTCCCTGCCCAAGTAGCTGACACGTACACACACACACACTTTGAGAAGAGCTTATATAACCACACAGACACTCCTGGGGAAGGCTGGCACAGGTTCTCTAGCTGTGCCCCCTTTTCCCAGACTATACAGTAGAAATCACTGCCATGACCCAGCTAATAATTATCAGCTACTCAAAGGCCCTTAAAAGGGCCAATATTACTGTGCAATATTATTATCCAATTCGTAGTATAACTAAACAGTGAAGGCTTATTAGAGTGATTTGGTACAGGATCACTATATTCATGGAATGTACTCTTGGAGCTTTACTTATCTCTACACAAAACAGCCACAGTTGAAAGGTTTTAAAATATTTAATAATAAATAATAAAAACACAAGACAATCCTTCTTACTACACAGTGCTAGCCAAGAGTTCAGAGATCACAGAGAAATACTTAAAATAATTCAGTAGTACAGTTCTGACATCACAGGAAAAACACTTAGAAATAGCTAGAAACTAGAAAGATTAGACTAAGAGAAAACACAAATCTAAGATAACTTACATAAAGAGCAAGACAGTGCTGATGAGTTGGATAGCAAAGACAAAAATATTTAATTCTCTCTGATTCTCTCCGTTTTTAAAATCACATTCCAGGTTTCCATTACATCATTGTTCACACTTTCCTGGGGTTCCCAGGCTACACATTACATCATTCCTCACACTTCCCTGGGTTACATTACATCATTCTTCACACTTCCTGGGTTTCCAGGCTACATATTACATCATTCTTCACACTTCCCTGGGTTCCCAGGCTACACATTACATCATTCTTCACACTTCCCTGGGTTCCCAGGCTACACATTACATCATTCTTCACACTTCCTGGATTTCCAGGCTACATATTACATCATTCTTCACACTTCCCTGGGTTCCCAGGCTACACATTACATCATTCTTTACACTTCCCTGGGTTCCCAGGCTAACAGAAACTACATTTACATTCTTAACTTCTCCTTTTGTTATCTTGCAGCTGGTCAGGAAGCAGAGCAATAAAAATATATTTGTATGTTTACATCTAGCAATTTAACTCTTGGTTAAAACAATAGAAAGCATGTTTTCATTTAGACATTTTGGTGCCGTATTTAGATAAAATGGTCACAACATGATTTACTTGGTCAGCTTTCTATCAGCAGAGTGCACTGTTACATTTTTTTGCAGTTCCACATGTAACACTATTTTTTCCATTTAAGACAAGCCTGTGGCTTACATTAATATTTACAAATGACAGAATTATCTATAACATTTTATCTAGCTAGGCTGGCAGCCTTGACAAGCCATAAAAATATGTTGAGAAGTTTTATTAACTACTTTGGTTAATACATGCGATAAAGCATTCAGTTCAGCTCTAATTCTAGACATACCATTATGAGACAAAGTCAGTACCTGGGTATATTGATCTTTAATTTCTCATTCGTACAGCCTCCATAGCAGCACCTGAAACAATTAGTAGAAAGATAAGGAGAGGGGTGGTCTCCCCAATCCACTAGTGGTTATTTAGCAAGCCCGTACTTTGTCCCCAGCTATAAGATTTTCATTTGATTTTATTTAAAACATGTTCATGTTGAGTCACATTACATTTACTGTGGCCTACGTAACCTATGAACATGGACTGTCCCATTTCTTGCATAGCACGTGTTTCCTGGTGTCGATACTGAGTTTATTTTATTTATTTATTTTATTTTACATTTGTTTACCGGGATAGTCCAAATGGAGACAGGTCTATTTACATCAGAGGCATGGGGAGAAAAGCTTCATACAAGTTTCAAATAATAATCAAACATGTAGTACAAGTTACATATAGGAAATATTAGTCATAAGTACTTTTATACAAAAACGTAGGAAATGTAAAGTCAAAAATATTAGAAAAATTACATTTTCAGGTTATTGGTAGGGATTCTACAACTGGAAGGGCCGCAGAGACACCTCACTAAAAGAATCACAGGCCTAAAGCAGATGCCCTATGCTGACAGACTAAAAAAACTCCAGCTATACTCTGTCGCATATCATCTACTCGGAGGCAGTGTCTGCTTAACATACAAGGTCATGTCAAACCCATAGCTGTTGGACATGCTACACAAAGAAATCCCAATCCATCAGAGCCACACGCTCCAGGGACCTAAAACTTGTCATCACAATGAACAAAGCATGCTGGAGGGATAGGCTCCTGACACAGAGTCTCCCCATACTCTGGAATAGACTGACCATACATGTCAAGCAGAGTGCCTCCTTGGCCCTCTTCAAAAGTAACCTTGATGACTGGATGGAAGATAGGAAATTTACCCCAGGGATCACATCAGTTGCCCTGCTAGACAGGGGTCCAGGGAAGTAAATATTGTGTGAAGAAATAGCCAGGGAATTGTTATGGCTAGGCTTGTATTGGCCCTAGGGCCAATAGCCTAGTACCAACCTATGAACCTATTCCTGAGTTTATGCATACATGCAGAATTTTGTGTCAGCAGCTAGAAGACTGATGTTATATGAGGAAGGGGTTTTATGTGATGCATGGGCACAGCCAGGAATTCAATAGGTGTGCTTTAAACAGAGTAGTTGAAGGAGCAGAGGTTAGAGTAGGGGGAATGTTGTTCCAGTTGTGATAGCTGAAAATATACCCTTTTTGAAAAAGGCAAAACATTATGCCACATTATATCTTTCTCAAACTACCTCTGTTCAAAGTCTGTTTGAAGCTCTGGAACTGCAATCTTACGAATGCCTCCTCTGGAGTGTCTAGGCACAAATACACAGAAACCATAAATACACAGAAACCGTATATAAACATGTTAATAGATGCACACAGGCAGCTGTACCCACCAGGAATAAGTACAAAACCAACTCAAAAACAAGCGACCCTGGTGGAATCGCAACATAAATAAGCTGTATAACAGGAGGAAGAACATGCTACACCTAAAAAAATCCCAATCCCTCTGAGCTACACACTCTAGGGACCTAAACCTTGTCACCACAATAAACAGGACATGTTGGAGGGATAGATTCCTGTCCCAGAGACTTCCTATACTCTGGAACAAGCTACCCATCTATGTCAAGCAAAGTTCTTCATTAGCACTCTTCAAGAAAAATCTTGATGAATGGTTGGGAAATAGGAAATACACCCCGGTGATCACTTCTGTGTATCTGCTCAACAGTGGCACAGGAAAATAACTTTCTTGGGTGGCATAAGCCATGGAACCTTGCTGGCTAGGCTTATGTAGGCCCTTGGGCCGATAGCCTAGTACCTGCCTATGAACCTATGGCAAAAATTAGGAGGTGCAGCACACAACAGGATAAAAGCACTCTCATCAAACTAAACAAACAACTGAGATGACAAGTAAAGTCTACCAAAGGCAAATTTGAGGTAAATTTGGCTTCCCAGGCAAAGGACAACCACAAGGCATTCCTTAACTATGTCTGCAACCTCAAATGCCATACACAATTGTGTGCAGAGACACCTATACCAAATCAGGCTATAGCAAACCAACCGGCAGACAAATTCAGCTGCAACTTTAACCCTCTCTCCCCCTCAACCTCCCCTCTCAAAGTACCATCAAATATAACTCCTCCTACTATCATTAGGGAACAGGTTGTCAATCCGCGTTCTGATGCCAATACACTGCATCAATAGCCCCTGATTATATCTTAGGAACCATTCTAAATAGCATGAAACAGGACCTATCAAGCCCCTCTGGAACTGATTTTTAATTATAGCCTCCAAACAGGCTTTGTACCTCATGAATTAAAAAACATCAGCAGTCATCCCTCTGCACAAAGGTGGGTCATCTACAGACACTGGAAACTTCCTACCCCTAAGTCTCCCAGACTCATATGCAACTTCCTACCCCTAAGTCTCCCAGACTCATATGCAAAGCCATGGAAATATTATCATGGAAATGATCAATAATGACATAGGAAACTTATAAACACTGGACCCAACCTAATTTAGTTTCATCAAGGACAGGTCATGCCTACTCAACCTGGTGGACATCTTTGAGAAGGTCATTAAAACAATGGATGAGGGCAAAATGGTTCACACTGCCTATCTTGATCTGGCCAAGGCATTTGACACTAATCCCCACTCAGTCATGGTTAACAAACTGAAGATGTTAGGTATAAACTCTTATTTCTTCTGGTGGATAGCCAGCTGGCTCACTTATAGGATCCAGGAAGTTAGAACTGGGGAGTCCACCTGTACAAACAGGCCAGTCACAATCTGCATCCCTCAAGGATCAGTTATGGGGCCACCCATTATTGCATTTACTTTTCTGAAGTCAAGGCCAATGTCAAGGCCCTCTGGCTAAATTTGCAGATGATTGCAAATTAGGAGCAGTCAGAATCCCCCACTGATACTAATGTTCTACAGGAAGGGCTGGCCTAACTTGTGTCAGAGCCATGGACTAAAACTAAATGCCAAGAAATGCACCCCTAAGAGTTGACCCATTAGTCAGAGATTTGGAGACACACAGACAGTAATCTAGCCTTTGACCATCGTATCTACAGCAGTGAGGCATTATTCTATGTTGGGCAACTTATAAACAAAGGTATGACATCTAGGGCCAATGAGGTCATTGTTCCACTGTATTCAGCATTTGTCAGACCTATTATTGTGTACAGTACCTCCTTTAGTATGTACCTAACTTGGCACATCCAACAACTGGAGCTTCAACAGGCATTCCTCAAAACAAGAAAACAGGGATTAAATAACATGTCATATGAAGACCACCTCAAAGCCCTATTCTTGTGCATCTCCTACAGGCTGTTGAGGGGAGATCTATGCCTGGCATACAAGGCATTGTCAGACCCCATCCTGATGGACTTCCTGTAAATCCACTAAACAAACAGTACCAGAATTACCCATTCTAAAGGCTTAAATCTTGCTTGTGATGTAAAGTGGACCTGCTGTTGAGATAGGTATGTATCCCAGAGACTACCCCATCTTTGGAACAGGCTCCCCTTCCATGTAATGCAGATTTCCTCCCCAAACCAATTTAAGTGCAACTTTGACAACTGGATGGGGAACAAGAACTTCAAACCTGGTTTGACACCTATGTTTCTAATGGACACAGGCAGCCTGAAAGTAGTTCATTTCCCAGGCCCCTGCTTGAAAAATGCTTCATCTGAAGTCCCTGCTTACACTTATCAAGAGTATCAGAACTTGTCAGAGATTTGAGATGCATGGCCAAGCTTAAAAAGGCCCTTGTGGTTCTTAGCAGAGTAGGCACCTATGAACCTATGAGATACTACAAACCATGGTAGAAGCTCCCTTAAAAAGTGTCTTTGCTACAATGTATGCATTATTTTTAGCATATGGGTAAAGCTTGTACCAAGCTGAAAACATGCAGACAATAACTAGGGCATATTTAAAATTGCTGTATTGCTTTAGCTGGATTGTGTTTGGGTGGCAAAAGAGAGTCTAACAATTTAAGATAATATATCTTCTTACTTTTTGTGCCTGCTGATATCAAAAACCCACACTGTCTGCATAGTTCCCCAGTATCATGCACCACCCCAAATGCATATCCACTATCCATATAAATGTTCTCCAATTTGTCCCTAGCAAATTTGTATGCCTTATCAAGTGCAACTAGTTCAGCAACTTAAGCTGAAGTGACCCTTTCAAGTCTTTCTTGCGTTATTACAACAACAAGACTAAGGGATACAAAACTGATTTTCTTGAGAAGACTGCTCAAGAAATTATTTCCAAAAGAGAATAACAGGTTGGACCTATATTAATAAAAGGGTTACAATGCAGGAAAATACCAGGCTCAACTACTGATGTTTATGTGAGTACACAGACACCATGGTTTTGTATAGTAATCTCTGTAGATAGATACAACATAAAAAAAAACTATTAACAACTGGAAAATCTTACCTGGGAATAGTGAACTATACAGAATTTTTGGAAAACATCCATCTTTTGTTTACAAGAAAACCACAAACGAATGTTAGAGATTACACAAAAATCCATCCATCTACCACCAACAAAGGTTGGGGCACTTATAAGTGTAATAGTTGTTCTATATGTGGGTTCATACATGAGGGACCATATGTTTCTTTAAACCACCTTCCTTAAACGATACTCTTGCTCTTTTAGAGCAAGCTTTAGAAGACAAAAGAGGTTAAGATTTTTAAAATGAAACTGAGGAATAAAGACACAGCGTCAAATTTAGTTAAGTGCTGATCCTGCCCCTGGTTTGAATGATACAATTTACATTAAGGGCAGGATTCACGAAGCCTCCGTGTAAGAGTTACAAGGCTTACACTGAGGCTGCAGTTAAACAGTGTGATGTCAGCATGTCATGCATATGCATGAGGGCATGCTGAATCACACCTAAGGCTTACACGGTCCGTGGAAGACAGTAGGGGGCGTGTCCATAGGCCGAGCCCTGCAAATGGACACGCCCCCAGAAGAGTAAAAGTCCCGAAAGTAAACCCCCATGACAGAGTCCTTGGAAATATGAATAAACACAACACAACACATGCCCCCACAGACTATGAACATAAAATATATAAATTAACATGTTATAATTTTTTTTTTAAATTGTAAAGATGTTTGCCCATGAGTGCGCTCGTTTGCGTGGGCGTGCCCATAGCTTAGCCACATTTAGCAGTCAGTGGAAAAGCATATAAGAACTACATATGCAAAGTAAGCCAAGAAGCAATAGCGTAGCAGTAGAGACATCGGCTGAAGAGCAGGCAGTCATGGTTCGAGCCCCCCCCAACATCATTTTTTATTTTTAGTGAAATAAGCACGAAAGAAGTCCCTGACATATATGTACACATATAAAATTATATTTTATGTAAAATGTAATGAAATGGGCCATTTATCTTGAAGAAATGTGAGATAACAAAATAATAAAAAATGCCAGATGTGCTTATAGCTGACCTACAGTTTAACAAGTTGAGTGCATCTGCCCGTAGGTGAGCAGTGGTATAGCAGGTGTAAAATGAGTGCCCATAGGTGAGCAGTGGTTTAACAGGTGCAAAATGAGTGCCCGTAGGTGAGCAGTGGTGTAACATGCTGAAACTGTGTGCCCCTAGCTGAGCTGAGCGTAATATGCGTGCTGACAGCCAAATGAAGTGTAAAGCAGCATAACCCATTTGCGCGGAGCTGCGTGCCACGCCAACAAGCTAACCGATGGGCAACCTTGAGCAAGCTGTAACAAAACTGCCTTTACACAGACACACCTCCTAGCCTGTGTAGACAGTCATAAAATATAAAAAGCAGTGGCCAGGTTCGAACCCAGGATACCATGTACCATAGTCAAGGTACTGAACCACTAAGCCATGACAGCTGCACTTAGAAATGCAGTAATAGCAAATATATAGGCATGAATAGAAAGAGGAGCATGACAAAGCAGGATTTGTGAAGCTGATACAATTCCAAAATGGCCAATCACAGATAAGTGTGGGAAAAACGGCATATATAAGCCCCATAGGTGGGAATACACAGCATAACCGATTGTAGAACCAACTTGCAGCCAGAATGTCAGGTGTAGGTGAGGGTAGTTGCTTTTGAGCACAGAGGTGGGGCGTTGAGGAGTCCAAATATATGGTTTGGCTCCTTGTCCACAATCATGAGGCCCAACTCATGCAGGGCCAGGTCCTGTGGGGAGCATATAGGGCTGAGGCGTGGGACCGGTTGGCTCATGATCTTACCAGTGCCACAGGGATACCAAGGACTGGTGAGCAGGTCCATCACCACCATGCGGACCTGAAGAAATGGAAGCAGGACCAACTGAACCGTTGGATCCAGGAGGCCCGGCAAATGCCCAACGCCCCACTACTGAGTAAGTTACATCTAATTATTTATGTAAGAAATTAACCTAGCTGATATTGTGGAAATGTGTAATCCAATATTACTTTATTTATATTACAGCTGCAGATGTCTGTTCTGCGAACCATAGAGCCTATGGCGATAGGCTGGTGCGGTTGCGCCACCAGGCAGGTCAGTAATCCTCTCCCTGTAACTGTAAATAAATATAAAAGTATGACAGTTAGCAAAAGAGTGCAGTGTAGTCACTAAGTAATAAAATGTGCAAGTAACAGTGTAAGAGGGTTTGCAAGTATTGCTTGATTACAAAAGTGTGATGCAGTCTGTAATCCAAACAGAAAAATGAAAAAGTCTGAAATAAAGTCTGAAATAAAGATGTCCCACCTGTAATATAATAGTACATAACCTGCAGCAGGCTGAAAAGTACAGCTGCAGAAGCTGAGTAAAACACGTGTGAAATATATCCCTGTTGAAATACAGAAACATGACAGAAGTGAAACTGTTGGAAAGGATTGTAATAACTACAGGTAAAACATGTCAATAAAGCCTAGAATTAAGTACCATCCTGAATTGTAAAAATAAAACAAGTGAGAGAGTGTGAGAAAGAGTTATGAATCCACCAATAAAGTAGTAATAACTCCTGAATAAAGTATACTGCAGTCAGTACAGAATGAAATGAATGTGACAAGCAGAACCAAACTGCAAAATGTGTTGAAAATGTTACTGCAGCTGGAATGTGTATCCCAAAATCTGGATATGTTGCTGTCAGTCTGCAATATGCAGATAGTATGGTTGTCTGAAATACCAAATATCCACAGTTGTCTATAGCTATATAAAGGAAATGTAGCAGGATGATGTAGCTGAACAGAGCCAGATATGAATGTGTATGAATAAAAATGAAAATGTATATTGATGTAGCAGTAACATTCCTATCACCAAGTTGAAGTAGTTATCACATAGGAAACTGTAGGTAGAACTGTAGTGTGTATATATCTGCAGCTATTAGAAATGTACAGCATATGTATTGGTATTTGAAGGTGTTAATTACATTTTCTTCACCCTACCCTATAACCACATATAATCCATTCCACGTGAAATTGGTATGTGCAATCACAATTAACACCCCTGGACATTTGTCCTGTTGGGTCATACATATTTGCATGTACGTTGATGCATCTGCCCTGTTCATACATCCAAACCTGATGGCCTGTTGCCATCAATCAACCCTGCATGTTGTTGGACTGTGTATTGCTGTTCAAAATATGCATGTGTTAGGCTTGCTCTTCAATGGTTTGAATATCTGGGTGTTTGGTTAATGGGAATACTAATGCATGCTGTTACAACTAATTGTGAATGGTATTGTACGTTACTAACCCAAACTGTCATGACATAATGCAAAACATAGGACGACAGGGAAGGCGGGTTCCAGCGGACCCACCTCTCCCACCTGGCGAGTGCACCTGGCAGTAGTGCCCAGTCTGGACCCTCCTCCGGTGGCCCTGTGCCACCTGTGGGTGGAAGCGCTGCAGGGGATGGGGCTCATCCCCCCTCTGCAAGTGTGGCCAGAGGAGAACAACCACTCACCCTGCATAGTGTCCAGACTGTGGTGCGTAGGGAGATCCAGGAAGCTGTTCTTGGGCCCCCTACGCCAGCTTGAGGCACAGGTGGCACAACTAACGGGCGTGCCTGCTGCCCGGCCTACACAGCCCCCAGCACTGCCCTGTCCTGGGCTGTGAAGGCACAGTGGCAACTGCCCATGGGTGGGGATATCAGTTCCACTGTCGCCATCTGTGGGCTCATGGGCTCTAGATATCCAAACATCCATCCCTGTCAATTGTGTAACCCCCCCACGTGTCATACACCGACCCTGTATGCGTCTTGTTTGTCTTGTATGTTGACCTACCCAACCTACCTCCCCAGCTATACTGACTTCCTGTACCTGACATACCACTCTCACCTGAAAAAAAAAAAAAAAAAAAAAAGGGCACTCTGTACCCACAAAAAAATTACGCCCCATATATAGCTGCCCATTTCGCACACATGTCTGCTGGACATGGAAACTGTCAATTACAATTGGCTGTACAACACGTATTATTGTTGTCCTCACACCTCTCTCAGGGGTGGAAGGTTTCAAATGTCACACTAAATTACAAACATATGCACAGCTGTTGCTGATGAAGAAATGGGCAGCTATGGGCCTTACCTACATCCCTCCTGCAAAATCCGAGCTTGTTTCCCTACTATCTTACCCTCTTTGTGACCCCTTTTTCACCACTTTCCTGTCTCCCCATTTTCATTTCTTTCAAAGAAAATAGCAGGTGTGCGCAAGAGTAAGCACTTTTAAGCGGTTGTAAGCGGATGTGCGCGGAGCTGAATGCCAGTGCGCATGTGGGAGCTCTGCGCAAACCAGCGCTAACCCGGTTATAACTGCTTAAAAGTGCCTTAGTCACGCTGAATGACAAGTCCTGTAGTCTGCTCAAAAGCAAAATAAAATCCCACTGTCAGTCCCGAACCCAGGACCTTGCAAACAGTAGTCTGCATGACTTACCACTAAGCCATGACTGTTATATAAGAACATTGTGCTACAATAAATATATCATGTAATAGTAGGAATGAATGTAAAGGGAATATAGGATGTGTAGTGCACAAAGCATGTCATGTATATTTACTGTCAAATGTAATGGATTTCTAGAATAGTAGTGTGTGAACAGAAACAGCCATGCTAGTTGGTAGCTAGTAGGTAATGTCACTGTAGCACCTTGCAAGCTACACACATACTCACAGCAGGATAATCACTGCCCATACCCCACAACCTCTTACAGGAATACATCCAGACTAAGTAATAAAAAATGTGGAGCAAAGGGCCAAAAACAGGGACATATTCCAAATAATGCTACAACACACTTAGACAGTTCAGAGAGTAACAGGTTCTGCATTTTGTTGGATGTTTGGAAGGGTATGAAGTCTGAAACTTAAATATTTGTCACTATAGTCTGACTTGAGCCCACAGTGATTTGCCAGAAAAAGCTATTTATGAGATATTGACCAAAATATGAGGCAAAAATGTGGACAACCTGCAAATATCTGTACACTTGAGAGGTCTGACACTGCCATATTTGAATAGTTAAGAGCCTAGACATAGCAACAGTGACTGAGTTACAGGGATGCCCCACAGACTCCCTGTGAAATGTACAAACAGTAGGCAGAAAGGTGTTACAGCACATGCAATGGTAACTGTGAAGTACTGAAAGTATGCACCACTTGCATGGCAGAAATAGTGTAGTAATACATATGCTCATGCTATCCCACAGTCACAACTGCAGAATACCAGACAATTTAATGGGTGTACCCCACTGATATGTACCATTCCATGAGGCAGATAAAAGATGCACCTGAGAGTCTCTGGGGCCTGCTCAGCAGCATACTCAAATACCTTAATAGATGTCAAGGCCCACACCATGGCCAGACCACACTGCATGCAGTAACACCCTAGCAGATATAGCAAGCATTCCAAGGTGTGAATGTACATGGAAAATAGGAAAGCCACAGCAACACACTACAGTCAAGACACCTAGCAGGCATACAAGTAGTGAATGTAAAGGGCAAATATTGAAGCCTTAGCAACAAAGTACAAGAGCCACTGCTATACACCAGTTACACCACATGTCCCACAGCAAAGCACACACACCCACATTAACAGTAGTAGTAGTCTTAGGTGTCAGTGTACATAAACACTTAGTACAGGAAACTGGAGAAATTAATGGAGAAATGTTAATCTACAACACAGCGGGACATATGAGAGAGATACTAACCTTTACACTCACAGAACAGTGTCCACAGCATACCAGCATGGTCCCTGCCCTTAAAATCTGAAAAGGCTACACCTATCTCACATACCTTTTTATAGCACTGTCCTGAAATCACAGTGAGAACTGCAATCAGTACACAACTGGCTGCATGCAATTAGCAAATGCTGGCTAACAATTGGTGCAGAGGCCATCACATGGACATATGCAGATACCTACAAAAGCATGCTGTACTCCCAGTCCACACATGCAATACTTTCATTGCACCCTGTGGAGGTAGGGAGAGACAGAGAGAGAGAAAAAAAATAAATAAACATACACAAACAAAACCAGTCAGCAACAACCACTTGAAAGCTGACAACTGGCAAGTGGAGCAACAGGACACGAAACCAGACAGCAACACAAGCAGCTGTGACAAACACAGGTAATGTAAAGTAATACTATAAAAGTCTACATACTGTGAACCCTCCATATGTGTCATTGGTCTGTATCCATATGTATATGAAGATGTGCATAGGGCAGGGGGACATGCAGCAACTATCAGTGAAGGCTGTACATACATATGTATGTGAGGGCATCTCTGTGCACATATCAATGTAGGTTGAATGTAGGTTGTAGTGCAATGTACAAAGTAGGTTTCACAGTTATGTATGTTTAGCAGTATGTTAGTGTGTGTATACAGTTTTGTAAACAAACATGTTGATATACCTATCTATCATATGGATACGTATGTATGTCAATATATGTATGTATGTGTGTGTATGTATAAATATATATATATATATATATATATATATATATATATATATATATATATATATATATATATATATATAAAATATGCATATATGTATACATACATAGAGAGGGATGTAGGAATACATAGACAGATGTAGATAGATAGAATATGTACAAACATATATATGTAATACACACGTATAGATATATGTAGATACATATAGACAGACAGATCTGACTATCTACAGGTATGACTGCATATGACGATCTCACACTCCCCCTGTCCCACCCCCTCTGTCACTCTCACCCCCTCTGTCACACCCCCCTCTCCATATCTATAGCAATATATGTACATCAATATATATATGTGTATATGTATACAGACATATATATATATATATATATATATATATATATATATATATATATATATATATATATATATATATATATATACATACATATAGATATATATATATATATATATATATATATAGAGAGAGAGAGAGAGAGATGTATATATATTCTGAGTGAGGCACATGTGTACAGGTGTATTGCAACAGGTGCCTGGTGACAAAGGCATGGAGTGAACACCAGTGTCAAAACTGGAGTACCATACCCCATTTCAAATCACCTACACCAGTAACCACCAGATATGTGATTGGCTGCCCACCACTGCATGTGTCAGGGGTGAACAGGGTCATAAATGTGTACAATAGTCCCCCCAATGATATTCACAGTGGCACACTATTCCTGGAATACCTGCACATGGTATGTGTCAGCAGACATGGTGTGTCAGCTATGGACATGTAGGTCAGTGTACCCCTCCACACCACACAATGGCTGCCACGGTATGTACCTCACATGACAGCTACAGATATGGAGAAGGACACAGTGACATGTACAACACTGTGACAATGCACTCAAACACATTACCAATGCACAATAACTGACAACACCACAGAGTACACACATACTACCCACATAGAGGTTACCACTCATGGATTTACATACTTAAGTCACACCCATGACAGATGTCCAATAACCATAGTAACACCTCACACCATCCACAACCTAAATGACTGCTGTGTGTCATCCGTGACACTGCAGTAGAGAGCACATGGCGGAGGTACAGGTTCCTACCCACAGATAAGACATACCCTGCAATAAACCACACAGCGTTAAGAAGCAAGACTCCCCATGAGTACATGTCACACATACCCCTGCTGAATGTTAGTCAGATAGGTAATATGCCATATGAGTCACCCTGTGTAACTGTTTGACAGGAGCAGATACCATCACATCACATGTGTCACAATGGTCAGGGTAGCAGAACAGTATGCTGCTGTAGTCCCAGGGGCAATAGCATATTGTATTGTATTGTATTGTAATGTATTGTATTGTGTTGTATTGTATTGGTATGTAGAGGTGCCTCCTTCGTGGAGTGGAACCACTACTGCTGTACGCCAGTGTACAGGTACATATCCTGTAGTCAGGCTAGTGTTACATAGCACTTCTATATGTGTGTTTAGCTCCTCTTGGAGTTCATGTAGCATGCAACCGGGGATACCATCAGGTCCCATTCATGTTGTGTTTTCTGCTTTTCTGAGGGTGGCTCTCACCTGGACATCTGTGATGACAGGGAGGTTACAGTCAGCTGGGATAAGTATGTCTTATTTTGGGGGAGAGGGAGAGGGGGGAACCTGCACTGAACCTGTCTGCCACAATGTTGTCAGTATCTGTGGGTTCAGTGAATTATTTGTTGTTGTGTATTAACTATGAGCATATTGGAGGGTTTCTGACCAGGTTGCTAACATAACTGAAGAAGGCCTTGTGGTTATCTGTAGTGTCCCTGTTGATTTCCCTGTCAAAGTTGCCCATGGATGTTTGTATGAGAGAAAATAGCTCCTTACTAGTGCTGATCAGACATGCCTTCCCTTTATGGAATTATGCTCTGTCTTGCAGTAGCTTCCATCTTTTGTTATACAATCTGTCTATGGCTGGGTCCACCAGACAGGATGCTGTCCCTCTGTGGAGAGTGTCTTGGTCTTATATGGGATTGCATAATGCATGCATTCTCGGAGATGTCCGTAGAAATCATTTGTGAAGGGGTCAGCATTGTGGGTTGCATCTTCCACTGGCCCAGTGGGCTTAAAGGATACCATGTCAGTGTTACGAAGTGTAAAGTTTGCATTTGAAATGTTATTCACTGTAGTCGTTTGTGCTGGTGGTGGAGATGGGATATGTATATCCAGGGCAATTAGTTTGTGGTCAGCTCACAGTAGTTGATGATGTACCCCATACAGTACCTCGATACAAACCCCCAGAGTGAGGAGGTGCTTTGTAACTGAATCAGTGTTCCGACTGCTGGGGTTTGGTAGTATGTAGTATGGAGTGTGCCAGGTACTGTTGCACAGTTGTTGGCTGAGCACTGATACCTGGCCATTTACATGTGTATCAACCAATAGACAGACAGATGCTATATATGTGAGATATGTTGTATCACAACAGTCGAGTAGCATGTGTAGTATGTGTGCCAAATTCTGCTGACATATTTTGCTGATATCATGTTATTTCCTTTTTCAGGACCATGTCTCACCAGTGCAATCCAGCGTACTCTGCAGCTGAGGATGAGGAGATACACCAGAGCCTGGTGCAGGATTATGCAATACTCTTTTCCCGCACCAGCCAGAATCAGCAGGAGAGGGCTGCACTGTGGCAAGACCTGGTCTGTCGGGTAAATGACATAGGCACGCATAATAGGACATATGAGCAGGTACGACATCACTGCAGTGATTTAATCAGAAATGTCCATCAGCGTGCGTCGGATATCCACAGGCAACAGGTTGCCACAGGTGGTGGGGTGGCTACACATCCCCCACTCACCAGACTGGAGGGACTACTCATAAGTGTTGTGGCTCCAGCCCACCAACAACAACAGCAGCAGCAGACCTGCATTATGATGGAGGCTGGAGCCACGCAGCAGCAAGACTACGAGCGTGCAGGTAATATGCCATATGTATAGTTGACTGTAGTGTACACTGGTAGTTAATGCATGTGTGAGGTGTGTCCTTGGTTTGTAGCTGTCATCATAGTATTTAACGTGCAAGTGTGATATTCTCAATATCAGCAGCTGACCTGTGAAAGGCGACTGTTTTACTACTGACCTGTATCATACTCAGTAACAATGGCACAGTTGTACCCACTGACATTAATTTCCTCAATTCTGCAGGTCCCTCCAGTGTAACAGTAATGCAGCCTATCCATGCTGGTGAGCGTGTATTAACAATACCTTTAATAGTCTTGATAGTAATAATAATATTAGGCTCACCGAGTAGTGCTCTATGTATGCATGCAGGTGTGTCTGTGTCTGTGTGTTGATATCTTGCATACTGAGTAGTGTGCAAGTGTGCAACTGTGTGCAACTGTGTGCATGTGTGCACCTGTGTATGTGTGCATGTGTGCACATGTGCATGTGTGCACGTGTGCATGTGTGCACCTGTGCATGTGTGCACCTGTGCATGTGTGCATCACTGATAACATTGTGTAGACATTGTAAACTGTGTTTCCTGTTTCCCTCCCACAGGTTCTGGTGCTGCTCTGGTGTCATGCAGCAGGGAACCTGAATCAGGTGCCACGGGTACTGATAATGATGATATCTGTGTAATGGCACAGGAAGGTATGCCAGGGTCCATCATTGGTCAGCCAATTGACAGTATACAGCTGTCAACCCCATCAATGCGCACAGTTATCCTGCCAATACACCCTTTGTCACCAATGTCCCTAGGTGATGGACAGGATACAGTGGGCATTGACCAGGGTAATGTGGTATCTGTGGCACATGCTTCCCCACACAGCAGCCATGGGCATGACCCTGAGATGGTACCACACAGACAGATGTCCAGGGGTTCTCGTGGGAGCATCCGTGGGCATACTGCCCCTGTCAGACGTGCCCACAGAGGTCTTACAACCTCAGCTATATTTCGGGCTGTCATGCAGGCACAGTCACGTATGGAACTGTACACCAGACAGGGTCTGAGGGAGCTGACAGCATGTCGCACAGCCATGACTGACAGTATGCGTGACATTGCGGCTGCCATCCGTAATTTCACCAATGTCATAGACAGACGTTGTGGGGACATATTAGACTGGTTCCACAACTACATGTCCATGAGCCAGGGCGATGGTGGATGGTTGAGGTGTTGACGTGGGTGTATGCCAGCAGCAGCTGGCAGTGGTCGCGGATGACAACAGGGCCACGGCTGCCCTCATAGTGCCAGCAGCAGCCCCAGCAATGCTGGGTCTGTGCTGTCATCAGACCACCCCAGGAGACCACGTGCACGTGGCTCTGGACAGGCCTGACAGGGATCTGTGTCCAGTCAACGAACACCTGCTTCTGATGACAGTACCGAGTCTGGATTGGTACCGGATACAGTCCGTAGCACCCCTGCAAGGCACAGGTACTGTGTCCGTGGCCAGAGACACTGATCTGTATGACCTGGCAGGTACAGTCTGTGGCTGTCCACAAACACCAGTATATGGCAGCCGTGAGGTGGAACTGTGTGCATCCATACACACATGCGAATTGACAACACCTAGGGCTACCGCATACATGCACACACTGCATCAACATTGCCCCACATTCTACTGCTGTCCATCACCAACACACATACACATACATGTCAATTGGTGGTATCAGTGGCAGACTCAGGCATACCAAGTTCACACCCTGTGCATATGATGAAACTGTGCCACCTCCTGCAATCTGTAACATCAGTGCAGGTACAGGTTAACACGTTGCTGATGCACAGGGTGACTACATAGATGTGTAGTAATAGTATCATGTTGTTAACAGTACAGTGTGCTGATATAATTGTGGGTATATCCCAGCATGCCTGATGCAGTAAGGGTATGATTGTCTTGTACTGTTGTCTACACCCATGGTAAGTACCATAGTGTATCATCTGCACATGTTGGCATACTGGTGGTAAGGATGTCAGCAGAAGGCTACATACATAGGTAGCACAGAGGATAAGGTAATAAAAGTATTGATATGCAATGATGGACATGTAAACTGCAAGTGGCATGTTGCCCACACTGGACTCTGCAATGCGGCTGTTTGAGGATGTTGATATGTGTGCAGTACTACATGACTGGTACAGGACACACAGGAGCACCCTAGCACTGCAAGCTCACATCTCATACCATGCTAGACAGCCCCAACACACAAAACTAACTGTCACAAGAGGAAGAGTCCCCATAAATGTCAAGGATACTGTGGTGGCAGGCCAGGTAGCATACATCCTACTAAGTATGGAACCACTGAGTGAAGGCTCAGTGTCTGCTATTTGACATGTGTATTACTGCAGGTATGAGCACCTGGGTTTCCATCCAGTTATTGTACATCCTGATGGTACATGGTCTGTACACTTGTGTGCGCTGAGACTGGACCCTAGCCATCTGACCTGTGTATTTCCATGTACATGTGTATAGTGCCTGCATATTTGCACTGTTACCTACTGGAAGTGGTACAGCTTGTTTGTTGTACAATGGACTACATGCAGCCCTGCTTACTGTAGCTTTGTTTGCATGCATGTTTGCTTGCAGTTACCCTGGAACACTGATCCCACCTGCAATGCAGAGTTACAGAGCTTCTGTGGACTCCTAGTGACATCTGCATAGCTTACTATATGCATGTCCATGTCTCACTTGACAGAACGGTACTGTTTGTCCTGTTCACATGTACGTTGCCTGTGACACATTGCATATAACTTACCTGGCATTTGTCCACGTGAGCAGTCATATATGCCAGTGCTAACTAATCACAGGCACTAAACCCTCACATACTCACCTTCTGTTGAACCACCTGCTTCGCTAGGGATGGCTTGCACCTGTCACCCCTGGGCTTTCGGATATTGGCAATGGCTCTTGCTACCCCCATAGTGCCTTTTTTAGGCAAGGCTCAAAAGACAAACCCACCTCCATAGGTATCACAAGGGATAAGAAACTAAGAGTAATGCTACTCAACGCCAGAAGTCTAAACCTCAAGATGCACACACTCGAAACTCTCCTTAGCATGGAGAACATAGATATCTGTGCAGTAACAGAAACCTGGTTCAGGGCTCCCGAGAGCACCCCAGCACTACCAGGTTATACCTCATACCATGATTTTCGGCCCCAAAACTTGGACCGAACCACAAAAGGAGGGGGAGTATCGATATTCATCAAAGATACCCACACCTCCAGGTTGGTGGCAAAGCACGAAGCATCAGAGACTATCCATGTGCAACTAACAGTAGGTAAAACTGCCTTCCAGTTTATAGCCTGCTATAGACCACCCTCCCAAACCCAGGAACCCCACTCGGCCTTCCTGAGAACACTGGGAAATATGAAGGTCTCTCCAAACACCATTATACTGGGCAACTTGAACTACCCAAACATAGACTGGGAGCATTACTCTAGCTCCAACACCCTAGCCCAAAGGTTCCAAGAATTTATAAACTCAAATGCTATGGAACAACTTGTTACCACTCCCACAAGAGGAGAAAACATACTGGACCTGATCATCACCAACATGGGGACTCTATGCTCCAGACCAGAAGTGTATCCCTCACTGGTAAGATCAGACCATAAACTAATCTCACTGGATAGTCACATCCTGACCCCATCTCCTGCCCAGGAAACCACAGTGAAAAACTTCTCTGAAGCAAATTTCACACTCCTCAAAACCGAGGTGGAATCCTTCAAAGCCCCCGGGCCTGTGGAAAATACGGCCCAGACCGCAGAATCCTTTATAAATGCATTCTATGAACACCTTCAGGAATGCATGGATCATGCAATCCCAAATAAAACCAAGACCCAGTCCTCCAAAGGCAGACGTCCTGTCTGGTGGACCCCAGCCATAAACAAACTATACAATAGAAGGAGGAAGCTACTAAATGATAGAGAAAAATCCCAAAAAGGGAAGGCATCACTGATTAGTATTAGCAAAAAACTACGCGCACTCATAATATTGTCTAAGGCCAGCTTCGAGAGAAAACTTGCACAGGACACTAAGGATAATCACAAGGCTTTCTTTAGTTATGTTAGGAACCTGGGTGGTAATTCCCAGATATGCTCAGAATTAGTCCAAAATGACAAAAAATACACCGAACCCACAGACATTGCCAACATCCTAGCTGACAGGTTCATCGCAAACTTCTCCCTCCCCTCCACACCAAAAGGGCAAATATCTATCCCAGCATAGTGCTGCCCCCCTGACATCTCAGATGCTCAGGTAAGAGCCACCCTCTCCAAAGCAAAAAACACAGCATCAATGGGACCAGACGGTGTCCCAGGCTGTGTCCTACATGAACTCCAAGAAGAGCTAAACCCAAACATAAAACTACTGTTCAATCTCAGCCTTACTACAGGATATGTGCCCAAAGAGTGGCATACAGCAACAGTGGCCCCTCTCCATAAAGGTGGTGCCTCAATGGATCCTGGAAACTATCGCCCCATAAGCCTGACTAGCTTGGTCTGCAAAGCTATGGAAAGGATCATCATGGACCTCATAAATAAAGATATTGGGGACCTACAGACACTGGATCCTACCCAGTTCGGCTTTGTTACGGGCTGATCCTGCCTCTTAAACCTGGTTGCTTTCTTTGAAACAGTCACCAAGGCCATTGATGAGGGGAAGGTCGTCCACACAGCCTACCTGGACCTCACAAAAGCCTTCGATACAATACCCCACTCGGGCATTATAGATAAGCTCACCAGCTTAAATATAAACCCCTATGTCACTAGATGGATTGCAAACTGGCTCAAGGACAGAACCCACATGGTTAGAATTGCTGGAGCCATGTCAGACTCCAAACCAGTTACAAGTGGTGTCCCACAAGGCTCAGTCCTGGGACCTCTCTTGTTCGGTATATATTTCTCGAAGGTACAGGCCAACATGGAAGGACTGTGGCTGACAAGTTCACAGATGACTACAAACTGGGCACCACAATCGACTCTCCAGCTGACACAAGCATCCTCCAAAAGGGCCTCATAGAAACAGACAACTGGTGCCAGAGCCATGGCCTCAAGCTAAATGCCAAAAAGTGTATAGTCATCCCCTTTGGCAAAAACAAAGTGCCCACAAATTACCACATAGGTGGTAATCCATTAAGCACAGAAGTAGTAATTAGGGACCTGTGGACCCAAGTTGATAGCAATCTCTCATTTGACAACCATGTGGCCAAAGTGGTTAGAAAAACATTTTATATAGCCCACCTAATCATGAAGGGATTCACATCTAGATCAGGGGAGGTCATCGTGCCCCTTTACTCATCCCTCATCAGGCCCATAATTGAGTACAATGCCCCTTTTGGGATGTACCTTACCAGACACCTGCAGCAACTGGAAAGACCCCAAAAGTACCTCACCAAGAGGATCAAAGGGCTCAAACAGATGCCATATGCTGCCCGGTTAAAGAAACTCAAGCTCTACTCAGTGGCATACCGCCTGTTCAGAGGCGATCTGTGTCTGACGTATAAAGCCATGTCCAACCCGGAATTAATGGACATGCTGCACCTCAGAAAATCCAAATCCCATCGAGCTACACGCTCGTGAGACTTGAACCTCATCACTGAAATAAATAGGACATGCTGGAGGGACAGATTCATAACCCAGAGGCTCCCTTCACTCTGGAATAAAATCCCAGTCCAGGTTAGGCAGAGTCCCTCACTGACTCTCTTCAAGAGGAATCTTGATGAGTGGATGGGAGATTGTAGGTTTACCCCGGGTATCACTTCTGTGTCACTGTTAGACAGAGGCACAGTATACTAACCTCGAAAAAGGGCATAGCAAAATAAATTTAAAATGGGTGGCAAAAGCCAAACACATTCTGGCTAGGCTTATAAATGCCCTAGGGCAGATAGCCTAGTATGAACCTATGAACCTATGTACCTTGTTCCCCATTGGCCCTATGTGCTGTTAATCACCATGGCAATCACAATACTATGGCAGCATGTGCAAAGGTCACTTGTCAGTCACCTCTATGGTACAGTTGTGGAATATGTGGGTCATGTGGCAATGTCACAGCTGCCACATGTACACAGTCAACCCTCTCCCCTACACATGGATGTACAACACATGTATGAGATGCAACCACATAGCCAAACTGAGGACTAAGCACTCTGAACCCAGTACTGGCATAACCTGTCAGGTGGCATGAAATACTACAGTGACTACAATACCAGTCTGATGTAGACCTACACTGACAGCAATCCAAACACTTGAACACACTGGGCCATTTGTGGAGCCTCAGAATAGCATCCTGCCTGAGCAGCAGACACCTCTGAAGCTGGCACACAGGCATACGTTAAGCCGGAACACAGCACATGCAACACATAGCACACAAATCCTGTGTGCCAAACAGTCACAGCCTGTACGGCTAGACAACACACCTGCTACAGTTGTGTTAGGTACCTTTATTGTCTGGTACAGTGAGGTCCTGCTCACCAGGCTGGAGAAGGTGAAGGTCACAGTGATATGCCCGTGGGGCACTATGGTCCACCACATAACACAAGCATACAGGTCAGTCAGAGGCATGGACACATACGACTCAGTCATGCATTATTGTGAACAACAACCCACACACATGGGCATTCTGTGTGACAAAAACACACGTGGCATGTGTGGAATTCAAAGCCATAACTAACTGTGCTATGACAGTAGTGAGAGACGTAGTAGCATAGCATGCTATTTGCATTACTGGGAGATTTGCCCTCTTCCGCTGTACTTGTAGGGTGCTGACATCATCTCTGTGTAGAGATTGGAATAAGCAGCAGCTGGTGTGTTGTACTGGTTGGCAAAAGGGTCAATTCTTTCACACATGTAATTGCACACACCCTACTTCCACCCCCCCCACACAGACACACTTGCCGGATTCAAACCCCTACTTAACTATGTTATGAAACACAAGACGGACGCATTAGCGGAGCGCGCTATTCGCATTACTGAGAGGTTTCTCTTCTCCTGCTGTACTGATAGGGTGCTGACATCATCAGTGTTTAGAAAGGGGAATGTGCATCCTGTAGTGTGTTCTCCTAGTTGCCAAAAGGGACATTTCCCTTACACAGAATTGCACACACACTAACCCCCCCTCATCCAAACACACACTTGCCATTTGCAGGATTCAAACCCCTACCTAACTATGTTATGACACTCAAGACGGACGCATTAGCAGAGCATGCTATTTGCATTACTGGGAGGTTTCACTTTTCCTGCTGTACTTATAGGGTGCTGACATCATCAGTGTTTAGAAAGAGGAATGTGCATCCTGTAGTGTGTTCTCCTAGTTGCCAAAAGGGACATTTCTTTCATACAGAATTGCACACACACTAACCCCCCGCCACACACACACTGAGCATTTGCAGGATTCAAACCCCTATCTAGCTATGTTATGACACTCGAGACGGATGCATTAGCAGAGCTCGCTATTCACATTACTGGGAGGTTTCCCTTCTCCTGCTGTACTTATAGGGTGCTGACATCATCAGTGTTTAGAAAGGGGAATGTGCACCCTCTAGTGTGTTTTCCCAGTTGCCAAAAGGGACATTTCTCTCACACAGACTTGCACACACACCAACCCCGGTCACCCACTGAGCATTTGCAGGATTCAAACCCCTACCTAACTATATTATGACACTTGAGGGAGATGCATTAGCAGAGCGCACTATCCAAATTACTGGGCATCTGTTTTGCACCTGCAATATTTATAGGGTGCTGACATCATTATTTCTACAGAGGTATGTATGTCTAGTACTACCTGTCAGGTGGGGGATAGCATATATATGCATTTTCAGCCACCTACTTCAGGGTCAGATATGCACATCGCACTGGCAGGTTATGTTCTATACCATGCTTCGTGACCACAGGACCTGTAACACACAACACAACCAGTTCGGACCACCCCTCACACATCCAGGACACACACTTTACTTCCCTGGGAACAGTGCCAAGATATGCAGGTGTTCACGTACACCATTCCAGTTGTTAACGTCAGGTACAGGTATATTGTGTGTGGGAACTACTCAGGCCTCTACAACATTACCCTACAGCCACTACAATGTGTGAGTCCATGTGCTATGGCAGAACCACTCACCACAGCCACAAGGGAGAATGCATATTGCACCTGACCATCTGCAACATGGGTACTCACTGTTCCACACAAGAGGTAGACCACCATTGTTGATATCTGACCATGCCCACCTTTCCCTGGACATCCATATCCCATTCCCACCCACAGGCAAGGTTGTCACTTCAAACAAAGTATATTTATCAAAAGCAGACTTTACACTTGTGAAGACTCGGGTGGAAGACTTCAAAGGACCCATGCTGGGGGAGTATAGAGGCCACTCTGCATAATCCTTGACAATTGCATTCTATGAGCATGTGGAAGGTTTGCATTGATCATGCTATCCCAAATATACCCATGACTACTTCACAACAGGACACCTGTCAGGTGTACACTAGCCATATATGAGCTGTCCAACAGACAGAGTGAGCTAATACATTGCAGAGCAGTAGCCCACAGAGGGAGGACATCTCTGAACAGTACTGGCACACTTCAATCCCTCATAATCATCACGACAAAGTGTTGACAGTGGAATTGTCCAGACAATGCAGATAAGGCTCCCCTCAGTCTGTTATTGACGCCCACTTACTGTTAGAGGTTCTCACCAACCCTCTTCCAGCACACACCAACAACATGGATGTGGCTTAGCAAATTCAACCCCTGGGATCTCCACTGTGTCCCTGCTTGACGGAGGCACAGCACACTAGCCTCACACGGTGCTTTATGTGACCTACTTTACAGTGGCACAGTAGCCTACTGTACTGGGGAGGCAGATGCCAAGCACACTCTGGCTAGGCTGTCATTCCCTAGGGCAAACAGCCTAGTGTTGACCTCTACACCCATATGTTTAATTGTCAGATGCACAGTATTTGTTGCTGATAGACTGTTTGCAGGTCTTTATTGCCATAGCATTCCCTGTTTCTATGAACAACTTGTGTATCTGTGGAAGATGTTTGAATATGAGAGGGATCCACTATATCACGTATGTCTCTGTAGTCATTTAACTGTGTGCACCGGGCAGATTGCTGTAATGTGGTTGGTTCCTGGAATAACACGTACAAATACCGGATATGTGTGGCCAACTGCTAAACTGAGATTTGGCCTAAGTGTGTGAGCATGCCCAGTTCAGGCTTTCCATGGCATATTGTCTGACATATGTCTCATTTATCAAAGTGTGCGAGCATGCCCAGTGTGAGCTTTCCATATGTTGAACTCTGCAGCCCACCACATTTGTGGATGAGTGTGAACTTCAACAATATCTCACGTTTATGGTTGTGTGTTGTGTGTCATGTTGTGTAGTTACTGTCCAACTGCTTTGTGTCTGAACACAACAGGGATTATACTGTGCCTGCAGGGTTTGCATGGGATACTTTGCATACAGTTGTCAACATCCTTTCATACTGACCTAACACTGTAGTACCGTATAGTGTACTGGTTCAGTACTTTCACTGTGGTGGACAGTATCCTGGGCTTTAGTCCTATCACTGCTTTACATTTTCATAGTAAGCACAACAGCCTGGTTAGGGGCCAGTTGTGCACATCTGACTATGTTGCATTATGTTCAGATATGAACTACTTAAACCAGGCTTGTCCAACATTGGTAATGCATTCCACAACATAGGTGTACATTGGCAAACATTAGCGATGTGCCCTAGGCCATTTCTAATGCTAGTCGGAGAGTGTGTTTGTCCTTCAACCTTCGACACACATTGTAAGTGGAGTTTGCCATGACATACGTCATGGTTAGTATACTGTGCCTCCGTCTACCCGTGACGTAACAGTGATACCCAGGGTAAACCTACCATCTCCCATCCACTCATCAAGATTCCTCTTGAGGAGAGTCAATGAATGACTCTCTGGCTAACCTGTACTGGGAGTTTACTCAAGAGTGGGGGTGGCTTCTGTGTTATGGATCATTCAGTACAGCTTGTCCTATGTATGTCAGTGCTGGGGTTCAGGTCTCTCATGTGCATAGCTCACTGCCATTCAGATTGTACAAGGTGCAGCATGTTCATTGATTCCAGCTTGGACATGGCTTTATACATCAGGCACAGCTTGCCTCTGGGTGGGCAGTATGGCAGTGTGTGGAGCTGCAGTTTGTTTAATCAGGCAACACATGGCATCTGTTCAAGCTCTTTGATACTCCTGGTGAGGTACTTTTGGGGACTTTACAGTTGATGGAGGTGTCTGCTGAGGTACATCCCACAGGGGCTATTGTAGTCAATTGTAACGCTGATGAAGGATGACTGCAGAGCCACAATGACCTCCCCTTATCTAGATCTGACAACCTTCATGATTAGGTGGGTATATGGTATGTTTCTGTAACCACTACAGCCACATGCTTGTCCAATGCAGGATATCTATCAACTTGTGTCCCCAGGTCTCTCATTACATGTTAAGTACTTAATGGGTTAACACCTATGTGGTAATTGGTGGGCACTTACTGTATATCGACAGGGGTTGACTATACACTTTTCTGCAATTAGCTTGCTAACATGGCTATGGCACCAGTTGTCTGTTACTATGTGGCCCTTTTGTAGGATGCTTGTGTCAGCTGGAGGGTCAGATATGGTGGCCAGTTTGTAGTCCTCTGCAAACATGTTCAGACACAGTCCTTCCATGTTGGCCTGTACCTATGGGACATATATACCAAACGAGGGAGGTCCCAGTACCAAGCCTTGTGGGATGCCAGTTATATCTGGTTTGTAGTCTGACATGGCTGCAGCATGTCTGACCATGTCAGTTCTGTCCTTGGTCTGGTTTGCAACCCCTCTACTGACATAGGAGTTTATATTTAAGCTGGTGAGCTTATCTATAATGAACACATGGGGTATTGTATGGAAGCCTTTGCAAGGTCCAGCTACGCTGTGTGGACCACATTGCCCTCATCAATGACCTTAATGACTGTTTCAAATGAGTCAAACATGTTTAAGGGGCAGGATCTGCACTTAAGAAAGCCACACTGGGTAGGGTCCGGTGTCAGTAGGTCCCCAATATCTTTATGTCTGTGGTACATGCTGATCCTTTCCATAACTGTGCAGACCAAGCTTGTCAGGATTCTGGGGTGGTAGTTTGCAGTATCCATTCAGGCAACACCTTTGTTGAGAAGGACCACTGTTGTTGTACACTGCTCTTTGGGTACATATCCTGTGGTAAGGCTGACATTGAGCAGTAGTGTGATTTGGCATTCCATTCTTCTTGGAGTCCATGTTGGACTCAGCCCAGGACACCATCTCATACCATTGCTGCTGTGTGTTTTGCTTTGTAGATGCTGCCTGTTACCTCAGCATCTGCAATGTCAGGGGGCCAGCAGTCTGCTGGGATGGATATTTTGCATTCTGGGGGGGGGGGGGGGTTTGCACTGCACCTGTCAGGTTGGATGTTGGCAATATGTGTGTGTGTTTGGTATGTTGTTTGTAATATTTGAGTGATTCAGAGCATATCTGTGAATTCCCAACAAGGTTCCTACCATCAGTTAAGAAAGCCTTGTGATTACCCTTAGTGTCCTGTACAATTTGTATCTTCATAGGTTCATACTAGGCTATCCACCTTAGGGCATTTATAAGCCTAGCCAGAGTGTGTGTGGCTTTCGTCATCCCTTGCTATGTGAATATTATGGACATTTATGATTTACTTTACTGTGCCTCTGTCTGGACGTGACACAGTGAAGACCCCCAGTGTACATCTACGATCATCCATCCACTTGGCAAGATTCCTGTTGAAGAGTGTCAGTGAGGGGCTCTGCCTAACATGGAGTGGGATTCTGTTCCAGGGTGTAGGGAGCCTCTGGGTTATGTATCTGTCCCTCCAGCACATCCTATTTAATTATGTGTTGAGGTTGACATCTCTCACTCGCACAGCTCCGATGGCTTTGGGTTTTCTGGGGTGGCGCATGTCCATTACTCCTGTGTTGGACATGGCCTTGTACAACAGGCATACAATGCCTCTGTGTAGGCAGTATGTGACTGCATTCAGCTGGGGTGTCTACAGCCAGGCAGCATATGACATATTTGAGACCCTTTATCCTCTTGGTGAGGTACCTTTGAGGTCTTTCTAACTGCTGCAGGTGTCAGGTAAGGTACATCCCAAATGAGGCATTGTACTAGATTATGGGTCTGATAAGAGAACAGTATAGGGGCACAATGACCTCTGTTGACGTAGATGTGAATCCTTTCATGATACGGTGTGCAATATAGACAGTCTTCCTAGCCACGTTGGCAATGTGAGTGTCACATAACAGGTTACTGTCCACTTGTGTCCCTAGGTCCCTGATTACTCCTTCCATACATAATGGTTTACCACCTATGTGGTAATTTGGGAGTACCTTGTTTGGTATTTGGTGGGACATTCATACTGTCCAGTGTCTTCAGGACGGCTGGGTGGGGTTCCTGTGTGTGAGAGTGTGGTCTGTAGCATGCTACAGACTGTACAGCAGTTTTGCCTATGGTTAGTTGCACATGGGTGGTGTCCAATGCTTTGTGCATTGTCAGTTACCTGGATGTATGGGTGTCTGTGCTGAATATGGATACTCCCCCTCCTTTTATGTTTTGGTCCAGGTTTTGGGGCCATAACGCATGATATGAGGTATAACCTGGTAGTGCTGGTGTGCTGTCAGAAGGCTTGTTGCAGGTTTCTGTCACTGCATGGACATCGATGTTCTCCATACTGGGGAGGGCCTCGGGAGCATGCATATTGAGGTTTACACGTCTGGCATTGGTCAGCATTACCCTTATGTTTCTTTCCACTTATGTTTTCTAGGGTGGTGGGTTAGTCTTTTCAGCCTTGCCTACGAAAGGCTCTATGGAGGTGGCAAAAGCCTTATCCAATATCCAGACGCCCAGGGGTAACAGGTGCAAGCCATCCCTGGAACAGCAGCGTGGCTTGTCAAGCATGACATCCCAAGCAGACAGACATTGGATCCCCTTGGAATGACACCAGTAATTGTGCCACTTGTTAAAGCTGATCATTCTGTGTTTGTACTGTGGCATCATTCTTCGTGAGGGTAGGATGCTGCAAATGGTCAGTGTCATACCGGCCTGGACTACATAATCGGAGAGCTCATCTATGTCTCTTTTCATGTAGTCCGGGGAGGTACATCTCGGGTCATTCACGCCAGCATGGACAATGACTGCATCATATTTCTACTTGCTTTGGGGTGACCTGCGTACTTGTGTTATGTGGTGTATTGTAGCAGCCTACAGGAAGCTTACTGTACCCTTTCCCTTGTTCTGTCTGGTGAGCGGAACAGCAGTGTGTCTGACTATGGAGTCACCTATTACAACTGTATCAGGCATGTTGTTTCTCCTTCTGGCCTGTGACTGTTTGGCACACCAGCTTTATGTACTATGTGTTGCATGTGCTATGTTTGGAGGTTGTGGTTGCTTGGGTGTCTGCTTTTGAGGCCTCTGTTGGTGTGGTGTGTTTGTAATTAGGGCCTCCGGGAATATTTTTCTGTGTTTATGTCTTTGGTTTGCAGTTGTGATAGGTCTATGTGGGACTGGGTTTGTGGTGTGTGTGGTTACCTTCTCCTCCTGACTAGTTTTGACAGTACTGAGTTGAGGGAGCTCAGCCTCCAGTTTGGATAAATGTTTGCATCTCTCACATATATTTGTATTTCTTGGGAGGAGTTCAGGGTTGTCTGTGTACTTGGGGCAGGTGTAACATTGCCCCAAGATTCACAGAATCAACTTGTTGTAGCTGGCTTTAGTGGATTGTATGTGTGGACATATTTTATTGCCATACTACTGATCAGTGATTACTTCCCTTTTTATGTTTGCTCTATCATGTAGTAGCTTCCTCATTCTCTTGCATGGTTTGGTAATGGCTGGAGTCCACCATGCCAGATGCCTGCGTATATGGCATTGTGTCTTGGTTTTATTTGGGATTGCATAATCCAAGCATTCCTGGCAGTGTTCATGGAATGCCTGTATAACAGGTTCTGAGGTGTGGCCCATATTTTGCACCTGCACAGGGCCTTTAATGGATTCCACATCAGTTTGGAGGAGTGCAACTTTATGCTTTACACATGTTTTTCACTGTGGTTTTCTGGCCAGGGACTGTGGTCAGGATGTGTATATCCAGTGTGATTACTCTATGGTCTGGTCTTACCAGTGAGGGATACACTTCTCATCTTGACATCCAGTACCCATGTTGCTGATTATCACATCCAGTATGCTTACCCCTCTTGTGGGAGTGGTACGTTGTTCCTGGGCATTTTGGTTTATGGATTCTAGGAACTTTTGTCCTACAGTGTTGGAGCTAGTATAATGCTCCCAGTCTATGTCTGGGTATTTTCAGTCACACAATATAATGTGGTTTGGAGGGCTTGATATATTCATGTATTCCAACATAGGCCAGGTGCAGTTCCTGGTGTTAGGATGGTAGTCTGTAGCAGGCTATAAACTGGGAGGCAGTTTTAGCCACTGTTACTTGGCCATGGCTAGTCCATGCTTTTTTTTGTTGTGGTACCAACATGGGGGTGTGGTTATCCTTGACAATTATTGCTAGTCACCCTCCTTTTGTAGCTTGTTCCATGTTTTGAGGCTGTACAGCACAGTATGAGGTGTAACCTGATAGTGTTAGGGTGCTGTTGTGAGCCTTGACCCAGTTTTCTATTACAGGACAGATATCAACATTCTCCATACTGGGGGAGTTTAGACTGCATGCATCTTGCTGTTTAGACTTATGGCATTGGGTAGCATTACATCTAGGTTCTTATCCCTTGTGATACCTATGGAGGTGGGTTTGTGTTTTGAGCCTTACCTATTCAGGGCACGCTGCGGGTAACAGCAGCCTTTGCCAGTATCCATAAGGCCTGGACTGATAGGTGCACTCCACCCCTAGCAGGTGGAGCATCATGTCATGCTCAGCATGTCATCCCAGGCTGGCACACATTGGATCCCCTTTGACTAACTGCAATACTTCAGCCAATTATTGCAACTGATCATCTCATTGTCATATTGTGGCATCATGCTTGGTGAGGGTAGGATGTTAGTCAGGGTCATCAAGTGTGCATATACTACATGGTGTTACATTGCTTAACACATGGCATTCATGCCTCAGGTGGTGCTGCAGGGCTGCCTCTGTCGGATGTACATACTACACTCCCTGTACATGTTTGAGAGCAGGTTATGTCATTTTAGGCATCCCTGTTATTATATGAGTGAGTCAGAGAGGGGTATCATTCCCAGGGTTCCTACTGAGCCAGTGTATGTGCTATGCGTTGCCTCTTTGCCAAGGCCAGGGCATACTGGGCACGCCTCCTTCTGCCTACTGGGGCAGGCTCAGGTTGTTCCTCAGAGTCACGCTCTGTCTGTGATGGCCTTAGCAATGGTGGGGGGCTGTTTGGCCTGGCTCTATGCTGGTCCTGCTGCAGCTGTTTTCGCAAGATCATATTATGTAGCATAGCACATACCATGACAATTTGGGTACATGTAGTTGGTGAGTACTGCAAGGCTCCACCAGATGTGTCCAGACACCGGAACCATGACTTGAGCAGCCCAAACACACGCTCTATTACATTACGTGTTTGTGCGTGTGCCTCATTATGGTGTTCCTGTTCAGGTGTGTGTGCGTTTCTGATGGGTGTCATCAGCCACGGCTCCAGTGCATAACCTGCATCCCCCACTAGGTGTCCATGTGGGATGTCCCCATTGGCAAATGTCTGGTACAGCTGCCTCAAATGCCAGATATGGGAATCATGGTAGCTCCCAGGGCAGCCAGCACACACATTCATTATTATGCCCTGGGCATCACACACGACCTGGCAGTTGATGGAGGGGAAGCCCTTGTGGTTAATTGTAGGCCGTACCCCGCTCATCGGCTGGTGCTTTGATGCATATGTGCGTGCAGTCTATTGCACCCACTACCTCAGGGTATTCCGCTATTTGCTGGAAGAGACGCATATTGCTGGCCAATACCTCACGGGCATTGGGGAAATATACATGATCACCGATATGTGCTGACATGGCATCCAGGAACTGGTGCAGTACCCTGCAGGCTGACGCCTGTGATATCCCCATCATATCACCAGTTGGTCTCTGGACGGTACCTGTTGCTAGTATTCTTAGGCCAGCACATACCTTGGTTTCCACTGGGATGGGTTCCCCTCTGTTGGTTCTGTGTGTGAGGCGTGGCCTGCACAGCTCAACAATTTGCTGCAGGAGGTCTCTGTCCACTCTATAGTGCTCTACTATCTCCAGCTCATGTAACCCGTGGTAGATGACCCTGGGCCTGTACACTCTTCTCCGTCTCCTCACTGTAGGTTGTCTGGCACCATTTACATTGTCACCACCCTCAGCAAGTAGCCTATGTCTCCTTATGACAGCTATGGCAGCCCCTAGCATTTCTGCTCTGAGTTCAGCTTTTTCAGTTTTCACTTCTAATAGCTTACTCCTGTCTTGCAGTGTCTCTTGAGAGAAACATCCTGCACTGCTGTTTGCAGAGTTTTAAGTGCTTGTCTGAGCTACTATTCTGCCTGTGTAATTGCCTGCTTCTAATTGTTTTCACCTGCTAGCTCCAGCAATATTCCCTGCTAGCTTCGTACTAATTCTGTTGCTTCCTTTTTCCTTTCTGTTTCCTCAGGGGGGAGCAATGCGCATACGAGTAGAAACACGCTCACAGTGGCTTACACATGTGCACACAGGCTTACACGGTTCAGAATCTGCTTATTCGGGTTAAAACGCGCGCACACCAGCGCAAACAGTCTTACAAGTCTGCCAACAGGCTCCCACATGCTCAGTCTGCCTTACACGCGTGCACACTGCCCTACTCACGCTTCATGGCGTGTACATGTGCGCATGCACGCCCGGCAAGAAACTTTGGTGTAAGCAACAGTGTACACCTTCCATTTCTTGACTTTCCCATGCTTATCTTGTGGCACTCCTCTTTCCATGATATGTGTCTGACATCTGTCATGTAACACTGACCTCCAATGAACTGCATTTCTTTCTGCCATTCCCCCCTGTGATGTCACCTATCTCCTACTCTATTCCTCCCCCTAATGTATCTCTTACACTACTCAGAATGTCCTCATTTGCTATGTGACAGTGGAATTCAGTATCCTAACACTCATTTACATCAGATTGCCTACTAATGCTTAGTTACATGTCTTAGACTCAGCTTCCCCACTTAGCAACCACTAAACAGTGGCCATGTTGTTTTTGGTCTGCTGGTCCCTGCATTGTAAATCCATGTATTGCATAAAACCCACATTTGTGGGTTTATAACCTTCATTTTTATGTTTTATACAGAGCAGCCCATTTGCGCAGGGCTGCGCTGCCGAAAAAAAAATATTTATTTCTTATATTTGCATCGGGGTACCTTGCCAATGGCCACATATTTGGTCATTGGCATGCTGCCTGACATATGCACCCTTTATTTGGAGCTGACATGGCTCCATTGTGTTTTTTTGCAGAAACGTACTCAGTTGTCAACTGAGTACATTTCTGCAGCTAAAACGGCTCTTACGCGGGCTGCTTTGGGCTTCCTGGATTGCTAATCTACCTCATTTGCATGCCTTTCAACTGCAAGTGAGGTGATTAGCATATCCACGCCCACTCCGTGTAAGAGACATTTTAGCTGGTCTCTTACACGGAATTTAGGGCTGTTCCTGGATCGGGAAGGCTGCATGGAGTCTTACACTACACTTAGACTCCGTGCAAGCCTTTGTGAATCCTGCCCTAAATGTTTCCTTAGAGATCGGGAGCTATGTGGTCATTAAACAGTTAAATGTTTTACTTTGTTTTACTGATCGTGTGATGTTATTGGTTGAAATGGATTTTGAAATTATATTTATGAACTTGGATTTTAAGCAAAAGTATCTTCTGATCTGGTTTGTTTTAACAAAAGCAGATATTAAAACTTAACTACACTAAACCAGTAAAGACATCCTCTCTGTGCCTTTTGTGGTGGTCTGTTTTGAATCTTGTAAATATACCTGAATAAAAATGTCAGTTGCCAAGTGAAAAAAAAATAAAAACATAAAAGCTAAATCTACTGAAAAAAAGCAACAAATATAAGTAAAATAAAATAAAAATAACTACATAACTAAATAAAATAAAAAAAGAAAGCAGAAAATAAGACTCTAAGATTGGGACATGAAAGGAATGGCACAGGCAGGTTAGGATGAACAGGAAGGATTACCTGTATGTCATCTTACTTTAAAGAAGTGCCGTACAAGCCAAATGATCCAAAACTACAAACTAGTACTAAATAAAAGTATTTTATGATTTCTCTGTCTATATTCATGTGTCAGTAGCTTCTGACACAACTTTATGTATCTTCCTAAATATATCAGTAATCTGCACAATGTTTACCTCTCAATGTATTTCATCCCTTTTCCTCCCAAGTGCTTTAAAAACAGATGAACAAAATACTGCAACTGTGTCTAGCTAAAGTCCACCAATTTATTTATTAGTTCTGATCTTCACTTCCTGGCAGACTGGTAGTTTTGATGCATCACCTCTTCACTGTCTGATTTCAGATCATCAGCCCTTTCCATTTTAATAGAACCAACAATTAATTTTCACATTTTACCTCAAGATCATACATGTTGTTCGGAACACACTTTTCTTGCACCGTGGCCTGTAAAATGATTTGTACTGCAGCCTCTGCAAAACAAACTAAATGCAGGTTGCTTCTGCCTCTCATGCTTATGGCAATGCCAAGTGTTAGAGGCTTCATTTTCAGTTATAACATACTTCCTGCCAAAGTCTTGACTCTGTTTTCTTTGCAAACACTGATGTTTGTCTTTTTGGCTTTTCCTGGTTAGGGGTCACCACAGCGGAACTCCGGTCCGCTAATGATTGGCAGTAGATTTGCAAACACTGATACTGTACATTTTTACTTTAGGTTTTAGTTTCATTATTTCACATTTCATATTATGTAATTTTCCTCAGTTAATGCCTTTAAATACTTATTATATACACATATCCACAGTTTCAGATTATACCAGATCTTCTTCTCTTAAAACTGTGTTTGTACAATTCTTATACCACAAGATTTTCAGTCTCTTAGCAGTAAATCATACAAATTCACAGCCTTTGTCACTGCCTTCAGCTCAGGAAACAACCATTTATGGGCTCCAGTACACCTTTTTTTGCAAAGAATAAATGACTAATAAATGGAAGATTTTTTCTAGTCACAATTATTCCATAACTACGTTCTTAGTGATGCTGTTGCATCCCCTCACCCTTACATAGCAGGAAAAATATTAATATCATTATGGTTTCTACCCTGAGACATATAGAAAGTAGCACAACATTCTTTTTTAGGTTTATTAGCAGTTCTGCTTGCATTGTACAAAAACTACATCTCTGGAGCTATAGATTTTAGCTACATTATATTAAAACAAATAAATCATTTACTGTTTCAGCTGGACTATTTTTCCAGAAAAGAACAAAATAATCTAAGGGCTTCTCATTAGTTATGTGAAGTAATAATGACTTAAAAAGCAGCCCAAGACTATTTGAACTACTACAAATTATACTGCTGCAATAATGGGTGGTTAATTACTTGATGACAATACTTACTGACACTGTGCAACATTTACAATGGCAATCAGGATGCTTAGTAAATGTCTCGTACAACGTCTGTGTCTTTAGCCTGCATGAGATAATTACTCTGTCTCAAGTCAAGAAGGAGGTGAAGCATGTGATACACATTTTCTGCAAACTCCATGATATTTCAACATAAATAACCTAATGTACTACAAATCCTGGAACGTTAAGATATATACAAGCTATAGCACACCCTATTGTGTGAGGTCATGCACAGCCTCCTAGAATTACAGCTTTTGACCAAAATTAAACTTGGACAACTCCATGGGGGCAGAGCTGCATTCAAGCTTATATATGTACCCCTACTCCAGAGCTAGTATAAGAATACTTAGGTAATGGGTTGAGGTTCAGAGATCACCACTGGTTGGTATAAGGATACTTAGGTAATAGCTTTTAGGGTTCAGAGATTACCATTGAATGCTATAAGGATACTTGGGTAATAGATTTTGGGGTTCATTGGTCAACACTGGATTGTATAAGGATACTTAGTTAATGGGTTTTGGGGTTCAGAGATCACCACCAGATAATATAAGGATACTTAGGTAATAGGTTTTGAGTTCAGAGATCACCACTGGATGGTATAAGGATACTTAATTGGTTTTGGGGTTTACAGATCACCAGTGGATGCATGAACTTCCATAGCGGGGTAGGAATGTATAGGTAAAGTCCAATATAAATGTTGAGCATCTAATTTAGGCATATAATCTGAGAACCAAGAGGGAAAGCCTCTTCATAAGCTGCCATTTGTTTCTCTCCCTAACCAATGCTGAGTAACCACAGCAGTAACAGTTTCAAAGACCTGCCTTTTCCCTTTTCGTTCTGCCTTGCTAACAAGGATCTTAGAAAGCCACAGTTGTGGAGAGAAACAAATAATTGGTCTAATGCAAATAATTGTAGCAACAATTACAAAAACATGATGTGAGTATGCCAAGAGAGAATTCTTCTAGGGGGGACTTAATGCTTTGCACTGCATTTGTCTTGCAACAATTACCTAAAATAAATTACTTTTGTGATTCTTTATTTGATCACAATAAGATATGTGAAGTGTGCCATTCAATAAAATCATGGAAGCCTTTTTTTTTGTATTGGTGTCTGTCTCTGTATATATGTGCATGTCTCTCTCTCTCTATCTCTACATGTAGGCTCATAGGTGTATACTAGACTAACAATCACACAGGCCTTTATACACATAACCATGCATCCCAAATTTATCCAACACGTTTTGGTGCCATAGATGTTATTATGAAGTTAGGCTATGGGTGGTCAAGCAATATGCCAAAGTGAATGTGTGTGTGTATGCATCTATGTTTCAGTAGGAGTCTACAAAATTATGTTTAAATAAATCTGACTTACCTGGGCAGATTCCACAGAAACTATATTACAATGAATGCACGGACTGCCAAATTCCTTTCCCTGTGAAAGGAACCACTTGGCCACTATGGTAATGAACATAAATGGAGCAAAAGTAAGTCCACCATGCCCCAACCCCCACCACCCTACTTAAATATACCAACTCCGAGATCACACTAAATGGAAGAAAGGACACAGTTCACCATGGTGGCCAAGTAGTTCCATTCGAAGGGAAAGGAATTCAGTAGTCTGCTCATTCGTTGTAATGTCGTTTCAGTGGAATCAGCTGGTGAGTCAGATTCGTTTAAATATCATTTCGTTTAAATGAAGTAGACCCTTCAGTATATGTATCAGAGACCATGTCTTTCGGTCTCTGCATCTGTGTGGGTGTGTGTGTGTATATTCGCTCATGTGATTGTGTGTGTGTGTGTGTGTGTGTGTGTGTGTGTGTGTGTGTGTGTGTGTGTGTGTGTGTGTGTGTGTGTGTGTGTGTGTGTGTATTTGTGTGTGTGTGTGTGTGTGTGTGTGTGTGTGTGTGTGTGTGTGTGTGTGTGTGTGTATTCGCTCATGTGCATGCATGTGTAGACATTAAATACTTACACAACTCATATTTTGCATGTAAAATACTTCTTCCAGCATCTTTGAAACACTAGCTGTAGGAATTATTTTACATAAAAATATAAAGTAAATATATATAAAACTATAAAGAAATCTAAAAGTGTTTCAACTCATTGATCCCTCCAAGATCATAGTCATCAAGAAATGAAAGTTCTGTGTATCCTGTAAGTATACACTCACCTTTACAGGAGACTCCCCTGTAGTCCTAAAGCACATTCACTGGTCATTATCATTTGTAAAGGCCTGGTGCATATGCATACCTAAAACTAAGGCAGCAAGGTGACATCTGCAAGCTGTCAAGAAATGTGTGTGTAGTGAAATGGTCAGTATTGGATGTGCAGAGCTTAACTGAAGGAATGTTTGCAAAAACATGAAGACATTATGAGAGAGATGTGCTTTTGTTACAAAGCAATTAGGACTGTTAGCTGTATTTTCATAACACTAATTTCATAAAGGTTTGAGATTTACAGATGATTAAATGCCGTCATCTAAAACATTAAGAAAATCAATATTGCAACTAGTACTTGGCAGCTTACACAGATGGTTTTGTACTTTAAACAGTGTTAAAATATTGTATTTTTATATGTGTAATTTACATAGATTCTGTAATATCACAAAACAGCTGTATGCTACTCCTCTGGTCATCTAGCATTGGAAATCTCTTGACCAGATGAACATTTCTCCCACTGATGTATATACAAGTCTTACAAATTACAAAGCTATAACCCTTTGACCATAATGCTAGTAAATTTTGGCAAATAAAATAATAATTCTCTTTCATTAACCTGCAATAGAAAGTCATAATCAAAAGATACACCTTTGATACTTACATCATTATGGAAACCGTGGTCTAAAATAAATTTCATAGTTTGCATTTTTGTAACTCAAATCATTTATTAAACTTTCCATATATTATGTATTGTGTATTCAGTAAAGAAAGTTTGAGAAGAGCTCTCTGGAAGTAAATTCTGTGGCATAGAAGACCTCAAGGGCAAGGGTCTTAATTAATTTGGTGCCGCTTAGGACTGAATGAGTTAAAAGAATCCCCATTATATAACAATAACAATGCCCTTCAGGGTGGGTGGTTCAGGGACATACTGGACCTTACATGTCTGTGGCATCAGGCCTCTGACCACTCCTGAGCAGTGCATTACTTCCCTGTAATGCTTACACTGTTTTGCTTGTGGTTAACTAAATCTATGAGATGATCTATTTTCAGACATAACCAGAATATACAACAGCAAAAAGATGATTTTTACATAAAAATTCTATTACCATCACCAACATGGAAGCATGAAGCATAACATAAAACAGAAATGATAATGCTCCTCTCTCATTTATGGCACTCTAGCAGAGAACAGTACCAAGTTATACTTGAAAATAATCCATGCACAGGGCAGAATAACCAATATTACATACAGACTATAAATTTAAAGCAATACCATGGATCTGTAAACTCCAATTGTATGCTAGGACCTACGTACCAAAAATGAAGAGGTAATATGTCCTCTGTCTGTGTCAATTATTTAATCCAAGAACTATAAATAAAATATATGCAGATATCTATTAAGAAAGTCAGTTTCATACGGAGTTTAAAGAGCAGGTAGGAGAATAGATGGAATTAAAGAGTATGGGACAGTTCCATAGTATACCTCTGCTGCAAAATGGACAGCACTAAGGATTAGGTTATGAAAGAGTCATAAAACATGGCCGACTCCAGGCATCCTTCCCTTCCCTTTACTTTCCAGTTTATCCATCGCCTTATCAGCAGAAACGGCACCTTGAATCATTTGGTTGTTTTTATTGTTTCTGTGCAACAAATACTGAATTAACCTAACATCCTGAATTACCATATTTTTAAAAACAGAATTTAGGGTGCTACTTCAAAACAGGTTTTTTGTTTACAAGGAAAGAAATTAATGAATTAGTGTCATCTGGCGGATCCACTTAATTTGCCCTAACTACCAATTGACCGACACCCATTTGCCCGACCCCATTTGACCGAAATTTAATTTGACCGACACTTCATTTGACCGACAAGTAGTATTGGCAAGAAAATGGGATATGCCCCCTTCCCCACTGTAGTGCAACCCTGGAGTTAGAATATATAGTTGGGGGGGTGGGGGGCACAGCACTCCACAATGTGGGGGGCGAAGCCCCCCACTTAATTTTGTTTTACGAAGCAATATTACAGCAAAACTAAACAATATAATATGAAATTAAGTGGGGGGCTTCATCCCCCACACCCCCTAACTATATATTCTAACTCCAGGGTCACACTACAGTGGGGAAGGGGGAATATCCCATTTACTTGTCAATATTACTTGTCGGTCACATGAAGTGTCGGTCAAATGAAATTCCGGTCATTTGGTGTCAGGCAAATGGGTGTCGGTCAATCGGAAGTTAGGACAAATGAAGTCTACCTCATCTGGCTGACATATGTGACTTTGTGAAAGTAAGAAAAAAGTCGTTATAGAGAAAGACATTTTAAGTCTGACTTCAGGATATATTACTCTTTGCAGAATTATATTGGGATCTTGAATGTAGTGTGGTATCTTGAATGTCGTGTCTGAAGTACAGATGCACTAAAAGTCTTGCTTATTTATACTATTTACTACACTTGTTATTGCCTGCTGCCTACTTTTATACTGTATTTATTAATTGTACTGAACTATATTGTTATACTAGAATCGCCTGCTACACTCTGCCTGTAAATTTGAATTGTATTGCTGTTTTCACTGTTTAGCAAGCTTTTTTGTTTTCACTGTAAGTATTTACTGGTATTTTTACACTGTTTTAAAGCTATCTGTTCTGCCTGCTCTGGTTCTCCTACCAAGCAGTACTTAATTGACCTGTTATCTGTTTAAATCATTCTTTAGAGCCTCCTAGCTGATCTTCTGCTGTTTTAAATGGATTTTTAGCATCTCACTGCTGTTTTTCTGCTGTGTTAAACCTTATCTAGTGTTTCCCACTGAAACTAGGGAAGCTAGTAGGTGTGGAATAGTCCAGATCCAGGCCTACTGCTTCTGGAACTGTTTGTAGTGGTTTGTTTGTTCTGAGCACATTTTTCAGGCCATCTTGGATTAGAAGGGGCCTATCTGCACTTTTGAGAGAGAATTGTGTTGATTGGGACATGACTAGTAAAGGGAGGCCAGTCTAGGGCTTGGAATAAGCATCCTCATTGGTCCTTTTGAATTGTGTTAGAGTTTTTTTTTCTGGTTTTAGCTTCTGGTATTTAGGCCTGCATCTGAGAGGGTTTCTACTTGTTTGCACATCACATAGCACCTAACACTGCCATGCAATTATGCGTCAAAGCTGGACAGTTAAATTCAACAAATTTTCCCTTAAAACCCAGGCAGAAATATCCATTTGCTGAGCGCCTCTGTAATTATTTCTCAAAAAGCCAACCCTTGTTACAACATTCTTCAACCTAGCATTATGGACAGTTGGACTACCCTTGTTTCTTCTGCCAACCTTGTTGACTTGGGTCTCTTGAGGCAATATAGCAATTGCCTCATGTACACAGCTAACCTTCTACTAATAACACAATCTAGTACAGAGTGCAAAGATGTATTTACACCAATAATCTAGAATCCATGCTCTTTCTCTCACTCAAAACAGTAACACGGAGAAGGTTGTCAAGTCACCCACCACTACATAGCACCACTACTCATACACATAGTACACATCAAAGACGTAGATGGGCATATGCAGAGGTTCTCTAGAAAACTTACTGAAACACCACAGACCTCGAAAACACAAGTCTGCTACAGCTAACACAGTCTCCACAGTACCCATGACACATACCAACACCAATGTCTCACTCACCAAGCCCATAAGGCACAACACTCAAAAGCCAAGTTTTCTTGTCATTGGAGACTCAAGTAGTGAGACACACAGATGTCCTCCTCACCAGGTTGGACAAGGAGAAAATCACAGTCCGCTGCCTGTCTGGTGCCAGGATTCACCAAATCACACATACACTCAGGTCTCTCAGCAACATGTACTGCTATGCCTTTGTCATACTTCACGTTGGTCTGAATGACCTGAGATGTACCTCACTGGACTACATGAAGAGAGACATGGTCAAGTTCTCCGAGTATGTGTCCCAAGCAGGTATGTCTCTAGCCTTGAGCAGCATACTACCCTCACCTAGAATGATGCCACAGTATAAACAAAAATGATTGATTTCAATAATTGGCTTAGTTTTAGTGTCATTCCAAGGGGATCTAGCTCCTGTTTGCCTGGGAAGCCCTGGTTGACAAACCTCACTGCTTTGCCAGAGACAGTTTGCTGCTGGCAAAGGCTATTGCCTCCCCCATACTACCTCTTTTTAGGTCAGGTCTCAAGAACAACATTACTGACATGAAATTAACCTATCAGAACAAAAGAAAGGTCATGCTGCTAAATGCTAGGAGCTTAAACCAAAAACTGCACTCCCTGGAAGCACTTCTATCACTAGAAGATGTAGAGGTCTGTGCAGTCACAGAAACCTGGTTTAAGGCATCAGAGAGTACCCCAGCCCTGCAAGGTTACAATGCCTTCCACACCTTTATACCACAAAATGAACATGTGAAAACCAAAGGATGTAGTGTTTCAATCTGCATTAAAGATAAATTCACCTCCTTTTTAGTTAGACTGGACAACTCCATGGAGTTACTCCAGGTCTTGGTTACAGTGGGTAAGACCCCTATTCAAGTCCTAGCCAGTTATAGATCCCCCTCCATGGGTCACGACACCCATGAAGCCTACTTAACCAAACTGAAGACAATCTACATTTTACTGAACACACTGATTATGGAGGATTTCAATTATCCCATCAACTGGAAAACCAACTCTAGCTCAAACTCACTAGCACACAAATTCCATACCCTGACAAGAGGAACAAACATTCTAGATCTGGTCCTCACCAACATGTCAAACAGGTGCACTGTTGCAACTGTTGGACACTCAGTAGTTAAAACTGACCACAAACTAGTCACCTTTGAACCGATACCAACACCAGAACTCGCAAAGGGTGAAATTGGACTAAAACTTCACCAAGGCAAACTCTACCCTCCTAGGTGAAGGTATAAAAGCATTCCAAGGCCCACACCAAGCTGAAAGTGGTAACTATGCCAAAGCTTACCCTAATACCTTGTACAATCACTTGCATAAGTGTATAAACTTGGCTGTACCAGATAGAATCAAACCCAGAGTACCAAGTAAAATCAAGCTGTCACGGTGGACTTCCAGGAGCAGAAAAACAACAAGTGTTGGCAAATGAGATGGTTTGTTTGACTTCCAGGAGCAACAGATTCTACAGTAAACACAAAAAAGTTGTTGTGCAAGAAAAGAAAGACAAGGCCCCAACAACAGAAAAAGCCCCCTCCTCAGCCTTAACAGGCAAACAAGACAACTTGTCAAATCCTCCAAGAGCTCCTTTGAGAGAAACCCAACAAGTACTGCCAAGGATAACCATAAGGCCTTTTACAGGTACATACATAACCTAAAGGGTGGGACCCAAGCATATGCAGAACTAGTGGTCAACGGTATCTCACACACTGACCCCACAGAGATAGCAAACTTGCTAGTGGATAGATTTGTCAGATATTTCACTCCCTTATCCCCTCCTAACTTACAAAAAACCTTCCCCCAAACATATCTAAATAACAAGTCCAGAAAACCCTGTCCAAGGCAAAGAACATGGCCTCTATGGAACCAGATGACATCCCAGGCTGTCTTCTAAACAAGCTAAAACAAACTAGCATCATCACTAAGTACCCTTTTCAATCACAGCCTAACCACAGGCTTTGTTCCTGCAGAATGGAGAACAGCTACAGTTATTCCCCTCCACAAAGGTGGCAACAAACCTGGGGAATTACAGACCCATAAGCTTCACCAGCCTCATTGTTAAGGCCATGGAATGTATTATTATTATTATTATAGACCTCATAAAGACATAGGTGACCTCCAAACCCTGGATCCTACCCAATTCAGCTATGTGAAGGGCAGATCCTGCCTGTTAAATCTGTTGGATTTCATTGAAAGTGTGACCAGGGACACTGATGAGGGCAAATCTGCTAACACAGCATACCTCATCTTGGCAAAGGCTTTTGACACAATCTCACATTCAGGCATTATCAATAAAATTAGCAAACTGAATGTAAACCCCTTCATTGTAACATGGGTTGCCAACTGGCTCACAAACCAGACACTATCAAAATGGATGACTCCACTTTAACCAGCAGATCTGTTATCAGCAGGGTGCCACAGGGGTCAGTGCTGGGCCTCCTACTGTTTGGTATATACTTCTCAGAATTCAGGTCAAAACTTAAGGGTTATGGCTGACCAAGTTTGCAGACAACTGCAAACTAGGTGCAATCACTAAATTCTCAAATGTCAATATACTTCAGGAGGGTCTCACACAGACTAGCAACTGGTGTATTAGTCATGGTCTCAAACTGAATGCAAAGAAAAGCATAATCATTCCCTTCGGCACAAACAATGTCCCTGCACACTATCAAATCAACGATACCCAAAGCACCATGAAGTGGTAAGGGACCTGGGATGACAGGTTGACCACGATCTTAACCATCTACCATTGTAAGGAAAGCTTTCCATATAGCTCACTTGATTAGTAAATGTATCGCGTCAAGAATAAAAATTTATAACCCCCCCATACTCGGTACTTATCCGGCCTATAATTGAGTAACCATAAGATCTTTTACAGCTACGTATGTAACCTAAAGGATAGGACTCAAACATCTGCAGAACTGGTGGTCAATGGTATCACACATACTGACCGCACAGAGACAGCAAACTCCATTTGGTATGTACTGTACTAAGCACCTGCAGCAATTAGAGACCTCAGAGGTTTCTAGTAAAGAAGATAAAGGGCCTCCAGCATGTGCCTTACACGGACCAACTAAAATCCCTTTCACTATACTCTCTTTCATATAGACTTCTGAGGGGAGACTTACGCCTGGCCTACAGATCAACCCAAGACCCAAACTTAATGAACTTACTGCATATTCATAAATTAAATGGGTCTAGGGCTACCTATTCCAGAGACTTAAATATGGCCTGCAACTTAAATAAGACATGCTGGAGAAACAGATTAATCTCCCAGTGACTGCCATGTCTTTGGAGCAGGCTACCAGTTTATGTGAAGCAGAGCACCTGTATGACATGATTCAAGGGGAGCCTGGATGAGTGAATGAAACGCCATGAATTCTTACTGGGACAGTGCCCACAACCCTTACTCCTCAACAGAAATTCGACCACCTTACTGGGACAGTGCCCACAACCCTTACTCCTCAGCAGAAATTCGACCGCCTTACTGGGACAGTGCCCACAACCCTTACTCCTCAACAGAAATTCGACCGCCTTACTGGGACAGTGCCCACAACCCTTACTCCTCAGCAGAAATTTGACCGCCTTACTGGGACGGTGCCCACAACCCTTACTCCTCAACATGGTAATATGGATTATAACAATTCATGGATGTCCGAAATGTTACAGTCGGACAACTATGCACCAGCCTCCCTGAAGTTAATGTAGCCCATCAAAGAATAAAAATCTACATTAGGGATTTATTCATTGAGGGCAGGGTAAGCGTTAAGACTTTTAGCTATCTTTTGATGCCCCCCTCTTGTCCCAGTAATATTTGGCATTCCAAAAGTCCCCCACTGCACCCAATAGTTGATGGAAGAAACTCTGCAACTTATACTTGTGCAAAATTTTTTGATAACACCCTTAAAAATATCTGGGGGGTGAATCATAGATCTATAAAGATTCTTGGTCTTTTTTGGATGATATCAACAAATTGTTGATTATGCTCGATTTCAGCTTCTTAACAATTGATCTTGGGGATCTTTATACAGTAATACCCCACGATTTAGGAATTGAATGGGTATGTAGTTTAGTGAAGGAAAAGCACACAAAGAATGCAGAAATTTCTTGGACTTTGACCAATAATTATTTTTTATTTAATGGAAAATACTTCCTGCAAAAAAAGGGGAGTAGCAATGGGCTCTCCTTGTGGTGCGAGTTTTGCGAATGGTGTTATGTCTTTTAGGGAGCGTGAATTTTTGTTTAAGAATGCCGCATATTTTGAAGAAATTTATTATTACACCTGTCATTTGGATGATACTTTTCATCATCCATAAAGCAGGCCAGAGTGTAATTCTTGAATTGCTCCTATACTTGAATGGGACCATTGAAATTCATTTCATACTGAACATATTGCCTACTTGGATGTGAATTTAATTAAGGATAGAACTAATATGAGATACATGGCTAAAATCTATAGGAAAGATACATACTCAAATTTATTTTTACACTACTCTAGTGCCCACTCAGTACATCAAAACAGATCTGTTGTTAAGGGTCAACTAGTTAGGGCAGCATGGATGGTCTCTGACAACCAAGAATTGTTGATAGAATGCAACTTATTGAGAAACATGTTTTTAAAATGTAGATACCCAGCCAATGTATTAGAAGATGTCATTGGTGAAGTTCAGGTAAAATGTGCAGCAGTTTATTTTCAACCTATTCTACACAATTCTCTCTTTTTAAGTGGTAATATTTTGCGAAAGGAAGATAATTATTTAACTTTTCTACCCCTTTTAGCATGGACGCTATAGAACTGGTGCCTAATTAAGAATGACACCCTTATTGGTCCCACTGTGGAGGAACCACCTAGAATTATATTTAAAAGGGGACAGAATTTGAAATCCCTATTAGAGATTAAAAGAAATCCTACCACTGGGTGACCAGGGATTTTAAATGTGAGGCCTGTCCCTACTGTAGATACATAGAAGTAGGGGAATTGTTTACTATCCGAGGAAGTAAATATAAGTGTAGAAATAAATACAACTATAATTCCAAAAGTGTCATATACCTAGTGAGATGTCAGTTATGTCCCAGTTTTTTTATGTAGGGAAAAGTGGCCGAAGACCAAGGGAAAGGGTGTATGAACACTGGCATAGTATTAGGAAAGGGAAAACAGAAAATGCCTTAGCAAAACACATTTCCCTGAATTCAGGTCACTCTTTCTCATTCAAGGTCATTGACCAAGTACAGCTAGGAGAAAGAGGTGGTCCACTGTCCCTAATCCTGAAGCAACTTGAATTAGCAGCGTCACAAATATTTAACAATTGGCACACTGTTTAATTTTGGGATCGGCATTAATAATTGTTTCTGCACATATTTTTTTCTGTACATATACATATTTTTCGGTGTGATATTTTATTATTTTACCACTTTTTAGCATCATGTGAATTTTTAGAGATCATGTGAATCTAAGTTGGATAATCTTCACAAACTCAAACCCTGCTCTCCCTCCACTGACAATCTACATCCTACCTTCCTCAAACTTGCTGCTGACTCCATTGCCTATCCAGTATCTATACTGATCAATAGATCTATTCAGGAATCCATCATTCCTACCCTATGGAAATCCTTTTTCACTAATCCCCTGCATAAATGTGGAAACTCTACAGACCCCTCTAACTACCGACGTATAGCTATTCTATCTCCCCACTCTAAGATTCTCGAAAAATGTATCTACTCACAACTACTCAACTACCCCCCTCCAGCATAACCTCCTTACTCCCACTCAGCATGGTTTTCATCCCAACCACAGCAACTACTGCCTTCTTATCCTTTACACATACCATTCTTGAGGCCCTAGACAATAAACCTGTATCATGTCTCTTTCTTGACCTTTCCAAAGCCTTTGATACAGTCTCCCATCCCCCACTGCTATCTAAACGTGCAGATCTCAGTCTATCTTCTTCCTCCTTTGCCTGGTTTTCCAGTTACTTATCCTGCAGTCAGCAATCTGTTACATGGCTCTCTTCCACTTCTCCATTCATACCTGTCACAACCGGGGTACCACAAGGTTCCATCCTGGGTCCCCTCCTATTTAATGTCTTAACCAGTGATGTCTATACTTCTTGTAAACAATCCTCCCTCATCCAATATGCAGACAACTTGACATCTCCATCTCAGACAATATCTCCAATCTCCACGCTCTTACTCAACAGGCCTTCCTATCCACTGAACAGTGGTCGTCCAGGAATCTACTCATTCTCAACCCTAAAAAGACCAAACTCTTAGTATATTTCCCCCAATCTCTCTCTCACCTCAAATCCACCTTTACTATTACTTCCTCTAATAGCACTGTTATCCAACCTGAAGCTCACACTAAACTTCTTGAGGTCATCATAGATGATGAACTGAAATTCAACATGCACATCCTCCAAAGCATAAAAAAGAAAGGCTCACCAGAAACTTGGTTTACTATATTACAACAAAAAATTTCTAACTACAATACCAGACTCTCGCTTGCACAAGCTCTTCTCCTCCCCTCCCTTCTATATGCTGCCCTAGTACTCACCAACATCCAAACTACTACCTTAAACAAACTCCAATAAACTTACCACAAGATAGCTAGATTTATCACAAACTCTCCATAAAATACACATCACTGCCTTGCCCTAAATACTCTCCATTGGTTAGAATTCTCCCAGCTTCTACTGCTGTCACAACTTCAAATGTCACGCTTCATTCTTTACAAACCTTCATCCTGACCTGCTCTTTCTTCCTTCATCTCCATCTACACACCTCCACGGACTCTCCGTATCTCTAATCAGCAACTACTACAAATCTACCAACCCCCAAAAAACAGCTGGCAAACTCCTATATAAACATTGCGTTGCCCAAGCCTGGAACAAACTCCCAGGAGACATTTGTTCCGTCATTCACCCCCCCCCCACTTTAAAAAACCTCAAACTTCATCTACTCACCTCCAAAATATGTCCTTGTCAAGCCCCTACTTAAGCTCCCCACGCCCCTACTATATACCTTTTCAGTCCCCCCACATACAGCTACGTTCTCCACTAGTGTGGATACTTATTAAACTCTACAATCAATACTGTTGGACTTAACTCTTTGTAAATATGTAAATATATTTTTAGTCTGTAAAAATACTGATATGTATATATCATGTGTTTGCATTTCTGCTTTGTCTCTCTAACATTCTTGTATAACTGATTTTGACTATATTTCTGATTCAAATATTTGATTCTCTGTAAACTCGACTTGGGTCTCCACTAAAATGGGCCACAAGCCCAGTTGGACCAACCCAGTTAACAAATGTCAATAAATAAAATAAATAAATGTGATGGAATTTAATGGAGTATTTAAATGATTTGAACAACGTTTTACATTGTCTGATGAAGTTTGGTTACTTAACTGAACGAAAGCGCTTACTTTATTGTTTTGAATAAAGCAGTGTTTTGTCAAGCCATGCTGGTGCAGTTCCTGTTTACATTTTGGAAGTTGTCGACCTTTTTGGACCTTGTTTGTTATCAGATTATTGGTGACTAAAGGTCATGGAAGGAATTATTTCCAAATGTAGTTTGTCCTGCTAGGGTGCAGGCATACTAGTATAAGCTTTTGGCTGATAAGGAAGTCTTGAATATCTGTGTTAGTGGGGTTTAGGAGGTTTACCTTGATATTTCCTTTAATTGTAATATCTCTGTAGGCCTTTAAGTCAAGTATGATGTCATTTAAAGGTACCACATATAGCTTATATATTGTGTGTTTTTTTACATATTATTGTGGGTGCTTTATATTATTATGCTTGTAGTAACCTTCCAATTTTATGTCATATTAATTAACTCATTTAATGTATTTTTGTTAACATTTGCTCTGTGTGTTCATTTTTATGTGATATTTGTCCAGCTTTTCTCCCTGGACCTCCATGGAAAATGGATTTCTGACCCAGTGGATTTTCCCGGTTAACAGATGTCAGTAAATAAATAAATAAATAATAAATTTAGGAATGATGTAAAGTTATTCTAGCTTGCTGAGAAGAAATGAGCTAGGACAATAGTTAGGTTATAGTACCATTTCCAAGGTATGTAAATAAACTGACTACTAACAAGTTAGAGACATGATCTTTTTGGGAAGACCTCTGCAATTCTAGGGTAGCCTTTTGATTTTCTTTAATTTGAAAGAGATTTCCTCCCTCAATTCTGTTCCCAGATCTGACACTGAAAACATATTTGTATCCAGGGAAGTGCATGCTTAAGTCTGGCGTGTCCAGTATGATCCGAGATTCACCAATGACAAGTATATCATACATCTAAATGATTAGAAAAAGAGCATAGTTGCTTAGGTTTATTTAGCATGCTACCAGCACTGAGAAGATTTTCAAGCATAGGTGATTGCCGTTGATGGTTTCTAGGTGATGCTTAATGTATAACATGCACTGTGGCCCAGGATTTGGTCTAGATCACTATGTAGTAGTACATAGTCATAAGTCTTATAGAAAGAAAAATAAAGAGGGATAGTGAGGTGGTCCTGGTTTTGATTGCTTGTTTTCATGGTAGAGCAGCTGTGGCAGTGAAAGGGAGGAAGAGTGAGGAACATTTTTGAAGGAAATGTATGTGGTAGTTGTACTGAATGGGCAGTAGTAGTGGCAAAGGAGAATAAAGGTGAGGGTGTTTTTGGATTTGTGTGGTAAGTAGAGGATTGTTTGGGAGATGGATTGCTGTTTTGATTGAACTGAAACAGTATGATGAGGATTAGTAGATCTAAGGGATGATATTCATTTCAATAGAAGTCTGGTTTATATGTGCAATGACAAAACCAGCAAAAGTAGTAGACTGGAACACACCCTCACTATGTGGCTTAAACATTATTTAATTCAAACTTAAAACACCATATAAAAAGAAACAAAAATGCATATAAAACAAGGTAGGCACTTTCACATCTACAAACAGAGACTTCATCAGGCCATTAAGTAACTGCTACACAGAACTGATTAAACATGCAGTTAAATTGTGTGATGCCCCTGCACTGGCCCAGTAATCAAGGAGCCTCAATTCTCACCACTAGCACCAGTGAGGAACGTGCACATTGGGAGGATGACAAGTGCACACACAGTAAAGTACAATTTCCCTTAAGAGCACACAGAGATCACAGTCAAGACTTGTTTCTCCCTCTCTCTCCAGATCACCAATAAGACTCCCCACTGGCACATTTATAGGGTTAAGATCTCAGACAAGTGGTCAAGCCAAAACCTCCAGCACCCTCTCTGTTCAACCAGTGCTTCGTATCCCTGCCCAAGTAGCTGACACACACACACACACACACACACACACACACACACACACACACACACACACACACACACACTCACTTTGAGAATTGATTTATATACAAACACAGGTTTACTAGCTATGCCCCCTTCTGCCAAGACTATAAAGGTAGTAATCACTGCCACCATCCACCCTTTGTCAGATACTTTAAGGCCCTTCCCAAAGGGTGATCAATTGTACTGTGCAATGTTACTGTTATCCAAATGGTGTGACCAAGACTTTAAGGCTATTTAGGAGTGGCCTATACAGCATCACCAAATACATATGCAAGTACTCTAAGAGCTTAAATATCTCTAAACAAACCAACCACAATTAAAAGGTTTAAATATATTTAATAATAATAAATAAAAGCACAAGACAATACTTAACTCAACACAGTGACGACAAGAGTTCAGAATCACAGGAACTATAAAACAACATTGCAGGACAGTCTCACATAAATACAGAAAATAAACTAATTTTACTATATTCCTGTCTATCTCTAAGAAAAACTATGTTCTAAATAACTCACATAGCCAGGCAAATACAAGTGCTGAATGGATGTTTCTAGGTCCAAAGACAAATACAAAATGCACGGACTTTCTCTGAGAGATGGTTCTTAAATTACAATAAACATTTCTGAAGGGTTATTTCAGATTACATCATTCTTTCAACATCTGCCTTTAGTTCGCAGGCTAACAGGAACTTAAAATACAACACCTCTGTGTTAAAAATACTCATCTCTCAGAAGTTTTGCCTAAAACTGGAAGTCATAAAACTGTTAAACATTTTTACCTTGGAAACCTGTAATTATTTCTGTTTCCAGACAATAGAAAGAATTTCTAGCTGCAGACATTCTGTCTCCAAGATGAGATAAACACCATCGTAAACAATTCAACTTATTTTCTTAGGGGTTTGGTCTTTTCCAGTAGGGTGGACTGTGGTTACATTTTTTAAGCTAAGCACATAACATACAAGACAAGCATATCAATCATATTACTATTCACAAATGACAGAATTATTTACAAAATTCTAACTAGCTGGGCTGGCAGCTTTCATAAGCTGTATAACTTGAAAGACAAAGACGTGATCTGTACTGGTACTGCTAACATGGTTAGCTAGTGCATTTGTAGTTACTCCCCTGTGGATCTCACTGACATGTTCATGCATTCTTTCTCTGAGAGATACAGCTCATCTGTTTGTCTTTGCCTTTCAGGTTGTACATTTAATGAATTTTAATAGATGCTTGGATCATTACCTTGCAGTCTGACAAAGGCTTAATGAGTGTGTTTGGGTTCCAGGGGTTACCATAGGTAATTCCTGATAGGTTATAGAGCTTGACTGCATGTTTAAATCACTTCTGTGTAGCAGTTACTTACTGGTCTGATGAAGCATCTGTTTGTAGACGTGAAAGTGCTTACCTTGTTTTATATGCAGTTTTCTTTCCTTTTATATTGTGTTTTAAGCTTGGATTAAATCATTTTTAACCTGCACAGTAAGGCAGTGTCTGCTGCTTTTAGCTGTTTTTTGTGTTTCGCTTTAAAGTGGAAGACTGGTTAACTCAAGACAGAACATTTTTTTTCTCTTTATATATGTGCAGTGGTCCAGTAAAATAATAGTGAGGCAGAATTTGTGTTTATGGTGGTTAAAACTTTTAGTAAGCTGTGTGAGCGCATTATTGCATTGGAGTTATGTTTTAAGGACAGTTTGATTTGGGGGTTTGACAGCTGTATGAAACAGATTTACCTGTTAATAGTTTTTGTGTGGCTACAAGGTGAGGAGATAATATAAAATAAGATGCATTGATTTTGGCTGAACTGGATTCTGAATTGTTTGTGGTCTGTTATCCAGAATATATGGCTTCTTCTATTTCTTGTTATAGTATGGTTGTAGTTGTGGAAAGCTGACATTCCTGGGGGGAACTATGTGGAGTAGCATTTTATGTAGTAATCATTATTTAATATTGTGGTATTAATTGCAGACGAGGTAAGGAAAGTAATATATTGATACTAATATAAGTAAATAAGGCATTTCTTAAAATAAGATACTTGTATTGTAAGTTTGGGAGATGGATATTGGTCTACAATATCTTACATCACTGCACCTTATAATCTTTAAGAAGGGGGGAGGTGGAGAGGTTTGTGGATAAAGTTGAAAAGCCATAACTCTATATATCTGGAGTCAGTCAGTCTGTGCAAGCAGAGTACTGTTAGGAACCTGGGTGCAGTGATGTAAGAGAAGAGAGATAAATACAGTTACACTGCTACAATACTTATTAACAGAGGGTTGTGCATATACAATGAGCATGTGGTACACAGCGAATGTTTGTGAGAAATCGGAGGGGAAAAAAAACGTCAGCTAGAAAGCAAAAGACAGTGGGAAGCAACTCACCATGCTATTCAAAACAACAAGAATGTAGGGAGAAATTGTGTAATACCAAGACTAGGGATGAGTGTCCCTAGGACACTTTTAAAAATCAATACATTAAACAACAAGCATTTATGCCAGAGCAAAGTGAACAGAAAAATGCCCAAGTCAGCTTATACTATTAGAGTCGAGGCAGGATGTGACTACTGCCAGTGACTAAGTGGAGCTCCTCTTACAGCGATAACTTAACCTTGTTGTTGAACATAAAGAATGCAGTGGATCTAAATATACTTCTGAATGTGAGAGAACAGAAAAAAAAAACAACAAATTTTACACACAGTGAAATACAAGATTGCAAATCACATGGAATGTACAATAGACACAAATGAAGCAGCAAGTATAACCAGTCAAATCAACAGTCATATAGTATTTACATTTGTACACACCATGATCTAGAAAAGGGGTCTATATTGGTTTGCCAGAATGCAATTCCAGTGAACACCTATTCATTGACCCCTGATCATTGAAAATCGCGTCCGCAATTTGCTGAATTTACTAAGGGCAATGAAATTGAACTTTTTTATGTTTTGGTATAGCCTTTTCCATCTATATTAGGTTGCTGAAATATTATTCTGGCGAACACCTATTCATTGACCCTTGTACATACACACACTGACATGGAAAAGGCTATGCCAAAACATAAAAAAAAAAGTTCAGTAGTGTAAGATGTACTTTGCTACAGCAGCAGATTTTTAAGTGCCTTATTGCTGCAGTAGCCTTTAGGCTATGTGGGTTGCTTTCTGCCAAGGAAACAACAACTGGCCAGATTCAAAAAGCTATGGCTCCACCCCACTTATTCACTCTGACTGTTGATTGGTTAATCTGAAGGAGGGAAATCCACAGTAAGAGTGAAGCTTTCTTCAGGACTTTTTTGCCCATACAATAAGAGAAGACCCGAACATTCTGAAAAAAAATATAATAATAGCAATAAAACATATGAAGGTAGAAGCAAAGACTCTATATCCCAACTACAACTATCTACAAGAGGAGGGGGCATGGAGATTGGGTGCAGCTACTGCAGTAATGAGAAATTCAAACATCTCTTGTTATGGTAAGTGCAGCTTACACAACTGTACTGCGTTTATCATTGCCACTGCTGCAGTAGCCTTTAGGTTATATGGGTTGAGTGACAAAACCTACCCATCCCTGGTAAGTGCAGCTTACACAACTGTACTGCGTTTATCATTCCCACTGCTGCAGTAGCCTTTAGGTTATATGGGTTGAATGACAAAACCTACCCATCCCAGGAGGAAGGAGGACATGGATCCATTAGCCCCTGGAGAATTGTCTTAGCAAAGTTTGACTTGAACTTAGAAAAATAATCCAGTTAGTAATGAAGTATGTGTAGAGGACCATGTAGTAGGCCATCAAGGAAGACAAGTGTCTTGTAGAATGTACCTTTATACTGCCTGGACAGGATTTGCCATGGTGGGAGTAACAAAACAAATAGCTGAGAATAGCCACCTGAAAAAGTGTCTGTTTCAATATAGGGTGCCTCTTTTTGCCCCTTGATAAAAAATAAATAGCTGATCACCTTTTCTAAAGGACCTAGTTCTATTAAGATAGTACCTGAGCTGCCTATACATGTCTAAAGTATGCAGAATCTGTTATTCTTAGTTTTTAGGTTCTGGGTAGAAAAGTGTAAGACTGATGGCTTGACTCAAAGTAAACTCTGAGCATGAATGAGAGGTTTGTTCTTAAAGAGACCCTATCCCCATGGAAAATCAGCTAGGATTCACCTACCATGAGAGCTTGCAACTCAATGCAGGAATAATGGGTTCATGAGCAGATCTCATGTGTAAAAGTCCTATAAGAAACCGTTTCACAACAGAGAAGAAAGAGGAGGATCCATGGGAAGCCATGTTGAAACAGACACAAGATTAACCTTTACAGAGGAATAAGGGAATGTAGAGGAAAGTAACTAATTCAAATATCTGCGCACTTGTTGTATAAAACCTGCGATGGGCTCCCTGGTTATTGGTTAGGTGCCAGCTAGAACATTGCTTCCATTTACCAACATGGGATTTTCTAGCAGCAGGCTTTCTTGCCTCCTTTACTGCCTGCTGCACATCTTCATTCAACTTCTATTTGTGACAGACTGTCCTGGTCCTGTTCAGCTTCTCTGCCACTAAGTTTTGCTCTGGCAGGATATAAGTTGCATGGAGGATCTTGTCTGCAATCACTTAAAGAGGCCCTGGGAAACATCAAGGCATGGATGGCCAAAATCTCTTTTAAGCTGCGTCTGTGTGTTTGGTTTGTTTAAAGTATTCCACTGGCCTTGAACTTTTACCCCTCTAGAGAATGCTCCCAAATCAAATCATGATGCGTCTGTGGTGATTGATTGGTTTTGGGGACTGAGGAGAGAAGGCAAGCCCTGAGTTTAGTTGGAATTGTTGTCTCCACCAATGAAATACCCTTTTTATGAATCCCAAAAGTAAAATGTAATATCCCAGAGAATGAAAATGCTGAGTCCATGTGATATGTTTACAGATTTGTATCTTTCTCATGCTTAGTCTGGCAAAGAGGTATCATTAGAATCATAGACGCCATGAGCCCTAGGATCCTGAGAAATTCTCTTATTAGAAGTCAAGACTAATTGGAGAAATTCAGAAAAAATTCCAGATAAAGACAAAAGCTAATATTGTTACAAAGGCATTCTGAAGAGAAGAATTTCTAAGGTATCCCAGAAACACAATCCTGTGAGACTATCTGTACAATCATACACACTCTTCAAAGCATGCTTTGATCCCAGAGAAAGGGTAGAAACAGCTTGGTTCAAAAAAGAGCTTTGTTCTGTAGGAAAAGTGAAATATAATTCCCTCAGACTGTCCATATGATGTAGCATAAATGTCGACATATATACCTGGTAATTCAGAATTCTGAAGGCTATATCGGAAGAAGAAAACATTCGCTTACCTATACAGTCCAGTATTTTACCCTCTTTAATCACCAGGGGAAGGGTTGGTACTGAGCACCAGTCTCTTGTTAGTATGAATCAAAATGGCAACCCTGTGTGACCTAAGGTTTGAGAAAGTAAATTGTTTAGCCTGAAGTATCTTATAGAGCTTATGTGATTTTTTTGGGACTGACAGCAGCATTTAACACATCCTCTAGAGATAGCAGTATATATGGAATGGGAGAAGAATAAGGTATATCATTTTGTAACGTATCATAATATCTCATCAGTCAGGGGAAAATCTATTTGTTCCCATAAAAATGCCTCTCATCCTGGCAATGGTCTGATTAAAAGATAATTCCTCCAAAGGAAGGAATCCACAAGAAAAGAAGCCCTACCTCCATCAAATCAGAATCATAAGACCCTGTTTCCTCAGAAATAATTTTACAGGCAATGCCGATCTGTAAAGGTTTCTGTGTACCAGGATTTAATGCCTGTAATGCCTGTCTAACCAAGGCAAGGAAATCTTTTTTAACAGTAATAATGCTATCAGAAGATGAGTGGAGAACTAAGCTGCCCTCTCAGTACTGTTCAAGCACTTGTGCATACACTGACCGAATGAAAATGGCAAGGAACTTGTCACAGACTAAATGCAAGCATTACACTGACACACAACTTTCCACCCATTCTTCATAAACTTTTCTGTTCCACAAAATTCAGAGTTTGAACAAGCAATATACAATGTTTTTCGCACAATTAGCCCCAAATATTTTAATAAACACTAAATACTGGTCCCTGCCAATAACCTTCCAATATCATAAAAAATACTGCATTTCCTAAAGTAAAAAGACTGTTCTTAGTAACAAAAAAAAAAAAAAAGAAATAGAAAAACTAGGAGAAACAAAGCTAGCTTATTGTTGCTCCTGTGATTACCAAGAGATGCTACTTCCTGAGAGGACAAGAAATTACTGAAGAATGCTTCACTCTGACTGCGGATTTCCCTCCCTTGATATTAGTCAATCAAAGGCAAGTCGCTGGTTGTTTTCTAGGCAGAGAACAACCCCAAGTAGCCTAAGGGCTACTGCAGCAAAGGAAACCTCAATACCTGTCCAATATTATACTCACCATGCAGTTGTAACAGGACTTGGGCATTGCATAAATCAAAACTGTTGTCTCCAATTTAATACAATATTGAGCAATGCATGACCTAGCAGTAGTAGAAAGTGAGCCTACAGTGTCCTTTTACACTAGTTAATCAATCTATCACAGGAGAAATCAGACTGTATAAACAAAAAAAGTGTTTCAGGCAGTTATAAAATGTAAGCCTTCACAGTCCAAAGAAATGAGCACAATGTAATTAAGTTCTAGGTGGTGACTTCTAGAAAAGAGATGCATGTATATATTTTAACAGACAGTAGCTTGGAGATCAAACGGAAAATTATAATGATTGAACACAAAATGGGCAGCCCTTTAGTATTTGCTTCAGTCACAGTGCCTCCACTGAAGCAGTAGTGCCAGAATCCAGACAGCAATGTAAGGGTATGAGAAAGATGCTGTGAATCGCTACAGTAATTAACACAGATAATATACATAGATACTCCTTCATACTATCTAATGGAAACATTATTCTTTGATCTCAGCAGTTTTTGAATTTTTCACTCAAACTTTTCTCTTTGTTCAATCTTGAGTTACATTGGAAATCAAGAAAGTAATGGCACATTTTGAGAAGACACATCAGGACAGATCAAGTTTCAAATGTTTACAGACCTTTGAATAAAATCAAGATTTTATTTTACAAAACCAAAGTAGTTTGTTTCCATACATCATAGTTAATTCAAAGTATTTTTTCGAAAGTATTTGACATATTCTGAATTCTAGTAAGTCAAATCTTCAGTCTAATAATTCCCATCATTCTGATCTGCTGCTACAACCTCCATCTCATCTAAACACCTACTTCACTTGCACGGGTATATTGTGCTGCTTGTGAAAATCACTACAATGTCGAGTCTGCAGGCATCTTCAAAAAGTAAAATACTCATATCTTGCAGCTTACATTCCCTTTCATGCAACCTAAAACTACCTGTGAATAGAATAACTTTCCCAGTCACCCAGGAATGTCATGTTCCTACTCTATGGAAAACTGCCGGAATGCTCCTTCTACATAGAGATGAAATGGGATATTTACGCTTTTTAACTAAATGATTTCTGGGCCTCTCTCTCTCTCTACTCTAAGTCTCAAGACAAATATGTCATGGACTCACTCCAGTACTTATCATTGCTTTCATCCCCACTTCTTCTTTTGGCTTTTTCCCAGTTAGGGATCACCACAGCCGATCACCTGTCCGCTCATGATTGGCAGTGGAGTTTTATGCTGTCAAGTTGCCAGCCCGGCGCCCAACCTTCCACAGAAGGCACACACACCCACGCACTCACGCCTAGGGCCAATTTAGAGTGTCCAATCCATCTACAGCATGTCTTTGGAATGTGGGAGGAAACCGGAGCACCTGGGAGAAACCCACGTGACCATAGGGAGGACATGCAGACTCCGCACAGAAGGCTCCCCAGCCGAGGATCGAACCGTATTGTGAGGCAGCAATGCTAACCGCTGCACCACCATGGCCATCCATTGCTTTCATCCCCACTACAGCACTGAAATTGCAGAAATACCATTCACCTTCTATCACATGTTTAATACAGGCATACACTGCAGTAAATGCCAATCTGCAAAACAGCAGTCAGCTTATATCAAGGGCAGGGAAGGTGTTAGTTCTGTCCCATTTCTTCTTCGGATAATAGGTAAACCTAAGTTCATAGAGCTTTGTTTTCACTGTGTTTTTAAGTATCATGGACCTGCATAATATGGACTGTCTGCAGATGACCAAATCCTCTTTACTCTTCTCTGCACTAAGCGTCTCTGGAGTGAAGAACAACCTGCGACCAGTTAGAACTATATCCAAATGGAACTTAATGAGTCTGGCCTTACCCAAAATATACTTAATCAAAATGAAAATCCTTGCCAGTGACAATTCACTGTTTGAGGTAGCTGTTTGAGATAGCTGACGCAGTTAACTTTTCAATGTCTTTCTTGAGTATAGCACCTGACATTTGATATGTATATAAGCACTCGTAGAAAAAAGTCTGGTCTGCTCTACAAAGTTAAACAATTTATGACTTATTACACCCAAATCATAACCACTAAACATTTCAGCTATCACTCCTTAAACAAAGTTGCAGTACAAAAGTCATACTCGCTTCTTGGGTACTTTCAGGATGTATCACTATTATGCCCCTGAATGCCGTACACTGGCTGAAAGCTAAACAGTATATGTATATACATCTCCTTGGAATGTATATACATCTCCTTGGACTTCAGCATTTAGTACTGGATTACCTACCTGTGTGTCCCACTGCATACATTAACAGAGTCCTATATTACAACATGTAAATTCTGTTCTCTTTTCTAACCTATATTCCACATAGGCCACACCATTTTGATGACTATTTTACTCTACTGTGTCAATATTATGGAATAATATTCTCAGTATACATATACATTTTGCATGTAAAAATCAATTTCTATTTTCATAACATATTGTATACAATTATATAGGTTTTTAGGGTTCTTGTACACAGACCTGAAGAAGTCTAGAAGGAAGAAAGCGATCTTTGTTAACAATAGGTTATGAAAATACAAACTGATTTTTACATACAAAATGTATATGTAAATATTTATATATATTTTTTGATTGCCAAATGAACTAAGGCTGATATATTTCCAGCCATGTAGTATATTGTCGTGGATAAAATCAGACTTAATAATCTACTTTGGGAAAAAAAACATGCACTCATGAATTACCACATAGGTGGCAGTACACTAAACACCAAAAGTGTGATAAGACACTTAGGGACACAGGTGGACAGTGGTCTCACCTTCGATAACCACATTGCCACAACAGTCAGGAAATCCTTCTATGTGGCACATCTCATCACTAAGGGCTTTTCATCCAGAAAAAAGGAAGTCATTGTCCCACTGTACTCATCCCTCATTAGACCCATTATGGAGTACAACGCCCCATTTGGTATGTACCTCTCAAGACATCTGCAACAACTGGAAAGGCCGCAGAAATACCTCACTAAAAGAATCACAGGCCTAAAGCAGATGAACTATGCTGACCGCCTTAAAAACTCCAGCTATACTCTGTCGCATATCGTCTACTCAGAAGCAATCTCTGCTTAACATACAAGGCCATGTCAAATCCAAAGCGGTTGGACATGCTACACAAAGAAATCCCAGTCCCTCAGAGATACACGCTCCAGGGATCTAAACCTTGTCATCACAATGAACAAAACATGCTGGAGGGATAGGTTCCTGATCCAGAGACTCCCCAGACTCTGGAATAGACTGCCCATACATGTCAAACAGAGCGGCTCTTTGGCCCTCTTCAAAAGGAACCTTGATGATTGGATAGGAGATAGGAAATTCACCTTGGGGATCAAGTCAGCCACCCTGCTAGACATGGGTCCAGTGAAGTAAATACTGTGGGAAGAAATAGCCTGGTAATTGTTATGGCTAGGCTTGTATAGGCCCTAGGGCCGATAGCATAGTACCAGCCTATGAACCTATGAACATGGTGTACGCAGTAAACACGTCCTGCATCCAATAAGCCAATCCATGTAAGGATATGTAGTTATACATTACCTGAAAAATATGCACAAAAAGAACAATTATTCTTTTGTAGGATTCCACAGTATTTTGCTCTGAAATCTAATTAAATGTGAAATAATTAGTAGCAGAGTTCATTACTGCAGACTTAAATAACTAAATCTACTGAAGTCACTGGGCTGTAATGCGATCTTTTGACTGCTTTTACAAAAGAAAGAAAATGCTGAGTATCTCAGAAACGTACTTCACTAGAAAGGGGGGGGGGCTGTGAAAAACACCCTGACTTGGGAGGAAAGGGAAGCATTGATTTCCTTTAAAAGTCAGCTTTTCCCTTTTACTGCGAGTCCGTGGATGTTCTGAATTCATATATATATATATATATATATATATATATATATATATATAAATAAGAGAGATTGAGGGGGAACACCTACATTGGGGTTGCAGATGGCCCAGCCTCAGTGCAAAAGCAATCATACAAAATCTAGTTTCTTTTAAATAAGTGAGAACATGTAATATCTGAAGATTGTCTGCACTTGAGATTTCTATTTCACATCCGGATACTTGCAAATGGAATGCTTTATATATATATATATATATATATATATATATATATATATATATATAAAATGCATTAGTCTGTATTTCATGTTTAATATTTTGCTCAGATTTTGTTTAGAGAAAATTTCTTAATTAGCTACTGCCTTGTGTTATTCCATATTACTTTAAATTTTATCTTAGTGTCTGTATGATTATATTGTTGTACTCGCATATCATTATATAAATTATGCAGATTTTCAGCTCAGGCTTGCAATGAAAATGGATAGTATCTGTTTAGCTTTTTCCAGAGCAAAAGAATAAATAAAAATGGCAGACTCAAAAAAAAAATATTTTGTAGAATCTTTAGAAACATTATCTCATTGAATTTGTCTGGTTTCATTTCTGCAGTTATACAGATCAGATGATGTCCTTACATTCACTGCTGCAGTATTCTTAACTGTATGGGGATTCCCTGCTGCAGTAGCCCAACATCCGGTCATTCTAAATTTAAAAGGTATACTGAACGTCACCCTAAGAGGTAAGCACCCTGGCTAACGTAGGGCATAAAGGGATGTTCAGGCTTAGCAAAACTAGAACTTATTTACCTCCAGTCTGAAGGTATATTTTACACCATCTGTCTGTTTATCTGCATCCTTTTTCTGCCAGTTTAATTTATTTACTTATTGACCGGGAAAGTCCACTGGGTCATTGACCCATTTTCAGTGGAGGCCCAGGGAGAAAAGCTCCACAGTAGTAAAGAGAAATAAACATTTACAAAACTGATATTGGAGTACATTTGAAAGCATAAATGACAAATACAAAAACAAGTGTACATTATACAAAAGGTCCATAGGTTCCTAGGGCCTATGCAAGCCTAGCCATAACAATTCCCCTGGATATTTCTTCCCACAATATTTTCTTCTCTGGACCCCTGTCTAGCAGGGCGACTGACATGATCCCCAGGGTGAATTTCCTATCTCCCATCCAGTTATCAAGGTTCCTTTTGAAGAGGGCCAATGAGGTGCTCTGCTTGACATGTATGGGCAGTCTAGTCCAGAGTATGGGGAGTCTCTGGGTCAGGAACCTATCCCTCCAGCATGTTTTGTTCATTGTGATGACAAGGTTTAGATCCCTGGAGCGTGTGGCTCTGAGGGATTGGGATTTCTTTAAGTGGAGCATGTCCAACAGCTCAGGGTTTGACATAGCCTTGTATGTTAAGCAGAGATCATCTCTGAGTAGACGATATGCCACAGAGTATAGCTGGAGCTTTTTTTAGATGGTCAGCATATGGTATCTGCTTTAGGCCTGTGATTCTTTTAGTAAGGTATTTCTATGGCCTTTCCAGCAGTTGCAGATGTCTTGTGAGGTACATACCAAATGGGGCATTATACTCTATAATGGGTCTAATGAGGGACGAGTACATTGGGACAATGACCTCCTTTTTTCTGTATGAAAAGCCCTTAGTGATGAGGTGTGCCACATAGAAGGATTTCCTGACTGTTGTGGCGATGTAGTTATCAAAAGTGAGACCTGTGTCCCTAAGTCTCTCATCACACTTTCAATGTTTAGTGTCCTGCCACCTATCTGGTAATTCATGGGTACATGTTTTTTTCCAAAGGGGATAACTATACATTTCTTGGCATTAAGCTTGAGCCCATGGCTCTGGCACCAGGCATCTGTTTCTGTAAGGCCCTTTTGTAGAATATCCACATCATTTGGGGATTCAATAATGTCTCCCAGTTTGCAGTCATCTGCAATCTTTGTTAGCCAGAGTCCCTTAGTGTTGGCCTGTACTTCAGAGAAGTATATGCCAAACAAGAGTGGTCCCAGGACTGAACCCTGAGGTACTCCACTTGTCTGGAGCTGGATTTGGAGTCGGCTAAGTCTTGGCCTAATTGAGCACAAGTTTTAGTTACAAATATAAAATATGTATAAGATATATAAGCAGAGATCAGTCACAAACATTATAGTACAAGAGTACAATATTAAGTCTTGGCATTGCAATATACAAGTCATGTTGCATTATAAAAGGAGAGTTTAGCTGTGGCATCAAAGGTGTCCTTTACACAAAACAATCACCAGTAAAGGGCAGTAGTAATTAAACATGGTAATTGTCAATTGAAGTGTAGGATTAATGTTTGATGGGACAGCTTAAGGTGGATTGATTGTTGTGCAGGGGCAGGAGAGTTTTTTAGATAATATATTTTTAGTGCTGATTTAAAGGTTTTTAAACATTCTATTTGAGTATGGGAGGGTAAGGGATTCCAAAGTTTAGCAATGCTACAAGAGTACAAACGTTGCCCAGCTTGTTGTCCAGTTGAATGCATTTTCTTTCTCCATGGACTTCCTACACCTGTTTGTTGTTTTTGAGGATAAGTGCCCCACTGGGGATTTTGTTTTTACTTTTTTGTGTTCCTTGATGTTAACGTCATCCAGGAAGGGTAAATGCCAGTGTGGGATACAGATTCCCCATAGAGACTGCCACAATACAAAAGTGTCGTTTTGTTTAGGTGCTTCTCATGACCATATGTCTTGTTCTATTTGTCAGACATTTGTTCTGAAAACCTTTCGAGGTAGGCTTTCTTCCCTTTCCCTCTATCTTGAGAACCAGTGTCTTAGGCTACTCATTAAAGATGCTATGGAAGGAATCTCCCATCCCAATGGTCTGCCATTAGGGGGGAAGAAGAAGGTGAAAAATGTATGACCCGAATCTTCCACTGTCCAGCCTCTCCAAGGTGTTTCTCCTGAGGTCATTATGAACCCGGAGCCTCACCCAGCTATGTTGTCAGATTTCTCTGCCATGACCATGTTGGAAACCAGTGAAGATCCGGCTGGCAGCACATCCAAAGAGGTTTTTCAGGCGCCCATCTTAGATGTTCAGAGGGAGCCACGGTTGATTTTTTCTGAGGGGCCTAGGGAAGTTCCTCAGTTTCTAGCTGGGGAAGAAGTTCCTGCTATGGTTCTCAACTGTCATCCTGGGTCTGAGCTTTCTCAGGACGTTCCATTACAGAAAGACAAAAAAATTAAATGTTTCTTCTGGTTATAGGATTCCACAAAGTGAGTAGCATGCTTTTACCTAGGGGTTATTTTCTGTCTTGTTTTGATTCCTGCTCCTCTCCTTTGTCCTCTGCCCCTCTTAAAAGGCCTAGAGGCCAGGATTCTTCTGAGGATGAGTCGGATTCTGCTGATAAATCCCCAGCATATTCTACTCAAATTCCTTCTCCTTTGGAATATGGGTCAGAGGAGGAGGACTCTATTAGGCCTGATGTTCCATTGGAGGAAATTTCTTTTGGGGACACACTGTCTAGGATGATGGATTTTTTTTTTTAAGAGGGATTGTACTTGGGTCTCTGATATTCATAAAAGGTACTACGAGTTGTTGCAGTTGGAATCTCCTAAACCTGTGGCTATTCCTCCTGTCTTGGCTGCTTTACTGCATGCTTTCACCAATGCTTCTCAGACGCCCAATTCCCTCTCCCCTGCTCCCAAGAAACCTGATAGTTTTTATAGCGTTCCTGAGGATTGTTCTTTTTTATACAAATGTCCTGCTACTGACCCCTTGGTAGTGTCTGTAGCCTATGATAAGCCATCTCAATTGCTTCCTTCACCCAAGTTATTGCCTTCTGACAAGGACAGCAGAACTATGGACATCTAGGGCTGTTGTTTCAGCTTGAGAAAGAACTTTTGGCTATAGTGTTTGTATGTTCCAAGTTTCATGATTATATCTATGGTCAAGGTATTCTTGGCTTAGGCTTCAACCTCTACCTGATATTAAAACTCAGTTGATGGTGCTCCTCTGTATTCTAAACATTTGTTTGGGGAAGTTGCTGCTGCTTTAAATCGCTTCAGGGTAACGCCTTATGGGACCTTAAACATGTATTTGTTTCTCCTGTGCCTAAATTTCAGAGAAACTACCCTGCTAAGCATGCCTTTGTTTGTAGACAATCCCTCCTTCTACTAAAGGTAAGAAGAGTGGCAAACAGGCTCCTCCTGCTAAGGCCACTCAATTTTGGGGGACTCTGAAGCCTTCCTTTCTGGCCAACACAGGCTCTGTGTGACTATCCATCCATTCAAGCTACATTACACTTCTCTCCACCTTTCTCTTCATGTTTGGCTTCAGATCACTCAGGATTCTTGGGCTCTGTTGATCATTCATCAAGTGTACTTCATGGTGTGGAAATCCCATTCTCCATTTATGGGCATTCTTCTGCCTCCTCGGGAACATCTTCCCTTTTTACCAGAGGACCTATTCTAGACCTATCTCATCTAAACACTTTTCTAAAGGTACCTTCCTTTTGGATGTTCTCCCTTCAGATTCTGTTTCCTGTCTTGCGCCCTCAGGCCTATATGGTGTCTCTGGCTCTTAAGGATGCTGATCTCCATATTTCCATCTGTCCTCTTTTCAGGAAATGTTTGCATTTCTCTGTTGCTTCTTGGAATTTTCAGTTCTCTGCTTTGCCCTTTGGCCTTTCTACTGCCCCAAGGGTGTTCAGCAAATGCCTTACTCCTGTGATTGCCTTTTGCAAACTTCAGGGAATCCAAGTATTTCCTTACTTGGACAACCTATTGATTCAGGCATCCTCTCCAGAAACCAATTTGCAAAATCTTCATTTTGCAGTAGCCCTTCTTCGGAGCCTGGGGTTCACTATAAATTTCAAAGTCTTCTCTGACACCTTCTCAAGATCATGTTTTTCTGGGTTGAAGGATTCAGATGGTGACAATGCTTGCATCACTGCCCCCTCCAAAGGCCTTAACTCTCATTTGTTGCACACATTTCTTCCTCTGGCTTCCATTACCACCAGGGTAATTGAGAGTTATGGGTTTCATGGCATCCACCATTCTAAAGCTCCCTCTGGCCAAACTTCATATGAAAATGTTTCAGTGTTTCTGAAGTCAATGTGGCTTCAACATGCTCATTCTCTAGAATTTGTAGTCCTCCTTCTTCCTTGCCTCAGGCAGGATCTTTTCTGGTGGATTTAGCAGTTGTCTTTGAATCCAGGATCCCTTTTCACTCCCCTTCCCTCTTAGGAAATATTCACAGATGCCTCAGACATGGGATGGGGAGAGACTTTTGGATCCCTAAAGGCACAGGGGGTGTCAGCAGAAGGAGCACATCAATGTCAAAGAGATGAGAGCTCTTGTGCTGGCTCTTCAGACCTTTCAGTCTTTCTTTTCTCTCCAGGGCCTCTCAAGGTGTTCACAGCGATGTGGTAAATCAACAGACAGGGAAGAATGAGGTCACATCTTCTTTGTTGGTTGGCACTTCTGCTATGGAATCTTGCTGTCAAATATCAAGCGACTCTTCAGGCAGTTTACATCCCTTCGGGTCAAAGCATTGTGGCACACAAGCTGAGCAGAACTTAACTCAGTCCCATGAATGGATGCCTCACACAGATGTGTTTCTGGACATTATCCACCAGTGGGGTACTCCTCAAGTGGATCTCTACGCCTTCCCTCTGAACAGACAACTTCCTCTGTTTTGTGCTGGACTCCCAGATCCTCTGGTATGGAAGGTGGATGCCGTCTTATTCTCTTTTACGGGGATGTTTCTTTATGCATTCCCTCCCCTTTCTCTCATTCTGAAAGTCCTGTTCAAAATTCAGCAGTATGCTTCCAAAATCTTGTTGGGGACTCCCTTTTGGCTGCAACAGCACTGGTTCCCCCTCCTCTTCTGCATCTAGCCAGGGGAAATCATCAAAAGTTACCTCATAGGGTTGTTCTAATCACACAAGACAAGATATCCATCCCAACCTGTCTATGCTTCAGCAGACACTGTGAATGATAGGATTTTGATTCCTCATAGACATCTTTTTTCTTTGTATGTGCTGAAGTCCTGCAGGAGGCCATGAAACCTAAGACTAGGAAATCCTACTTATCCAAATGGAAGATGTTTTATTTTTGGTGTCTCTCTCATAACCTGGACCCATTTACTGATGATGTTGCTTTGGTTGTCTCTTATTTGTGCAAGTTGCTGAATACTGTTTTTCCTATTCTTCTATTAAGGCCCACCTGTAGAATAACATTAGTTAAAGTTATTTAGCTTCATTTTTAATGTCTTTCTACATAATAAAGCTGCTTGAACAGAACCCACAATGTTAGTCTACTTTATCCTGACTAGAAGAGCAACATGGTGTCAGAACCGGGATTCCAGAGACTGCTTTTCAGACCCACAAGTTGCAGAGTTTACAGTGAAGGCAAACTAAGCAAACTGAGAGCAAAAAAGGGCCAGAAATAAGTTAAAAGTAATGAAAACTTGCACAAACTATTTATTTATTAAAAAAGATAAAACAGAGCATTACAAGGGCACAAAATGCATTACTAAGCAAACGAATAGCACAAAAACATTTATTAAGCAAACAAGAAGCATAAAAAGCTTATTAAATCAAGACAAAGTGTGCTGTGTCTGTTTATTCGCAAAGTGCAGTTACTTCAAAATTTTTCTTGTTCTCAGCTTCTTCCGCACAATTTATTCACACAGTGCAGTTATTTGAAATGTCTGCATGTCCTCCCCACAGTTGGGTGGCATTCAAAAGACATGCGTAAATGGGAGTGCCTTCGTTGAAGGTTGGATGTCGAGCTGGCACCTCGGAGTTCGTGAAAATCTACTGCCAATCATTAGTGGACCGGAGTTCCGCTGTGGCGACCCCTAACTGGGAAAAGACGAAAGACAAACAACAACTTATAATGATAACTGACTTTTACAGTACAGTGATTTCAAGAGCATTGCAGTGCCCAGGAAATATATTTCTAAAGTTCAGTTATGCAGAGGCTTGTTTTGCTATTGAGCATAGTTACAAGTACTGGCATAAATTTCTGCATATGTATGTATATGTGTAATTTCTGTCTGTGTGCGTCTGTGTTCATGCATACTGGCAAAGGTCTTCACTGAGATTAATATGGCAGATGGCTTTCGAAAACCACTACCACTTGTATTTGATCAGAATATTGCAGAGAATATTTTAGCATGAGTACGATATATTCATGCAAGCAGCTTATTCTGATAAAGATGCATGCACCAGGGCATTCATTTTGCTAAACCTAGCAGGTCAGAGGCCATTGAAAGGGATCATTCATTTGTATATGCACCAGCAGTGTATGAAAGTGAAGGGGAAAATAATCATACTATTTTACAGGCTGAATGAAGGGAAGACCCCAAGTATTTGAAGTGCAAATTCAGAGAGATGTGTAACCCCCCCCCGACTAATGTTACATTAGAGAGGCTTTTGTTTTACACAAGAGATCAAAAGCAAGGATAAACTTTTGCAGCTTATATTACTGACCTAAGGAACAAAGATAAAACATGCACATTTGGCGATTTAAAAGATGAGATAATAAAGGACAGGCCCAGTGTGTGGTATTAATAGTGTTGCTGTGAGAAAGATGCTGGTTTATGACAGTGATTTAATGCTAAGCAAAGCTACTAAGACTTGTCAAATCCATGAAGTTACTGAAAGGCACATGAATATGCTTGCAAGTGATAAGAGCATGGTTTCAGCAGGCTCCAGAGCAAATGTAGACAGCATGCAACATGTGGCTGGCAGAAACAGGCCTAGGTACATGGCAGCTGCAGCCCCTGTGGGTGTGGCAAGGAAAATCTGCAATCTTCCAGCAAGTTCTAAGACTAGTTCAGTTAAAGGAGCATGCTCAGTACAGTACATGGGCAAATCAGAAAAACCCAAGTCAAACTTTATTGTTAACTGTCGCAACTGGGGTGCCATCCATGAGTCTAAAAGAAAAAAGTGCTTATCATTTGGTCAGCAATGCCATAAATGTAAGAAATGGAACCATTTTCAAAAATTTTGTAAATCGAATAAGCCTCATACTGTTATAAAGAAGGGTCATTCAAAAAAGCAAATTGATCAAGTAGAACTGCAACAGTCTGCTTTCCATGTCGGTGTGTCAGTGGTTGGTGAAAGAATTGATGCAGTAGATTTACTGGCAAAGAATGAAGTATTTTGTACTGTCTGGATCAATGCTAAACCCACTGAGCTCAAAGTAGATACCGGTTCAAAGTGTAATGTTATGTCTGCAGATGCTTTTGCTAAGGTGAGAGCTGGTGAACAACTAAATGTGATCAGTTGTGCAAAACTTGCTGCTTATGGAGGAGGTAAAGAAATTCAAACTGAAGGCTCAGTAGTGCTTTCATGTTGTGTGGCCAAGAACTGTTCTAGCTTATTATTTTATGTAGTTTGGAGACCTGTGCAGTCATTATTGGGTCTCAGTTTGAGAATGAATCTGCTTTCTTTTACCAAAGAAGTTCAGCAAATAAGCACGTCTCGGTTCCAGCTTCACTAACACTATTTTTTCAGAGTATGCTGATGTTTTTATATGACAAGTTGGGTTGACTTCCAGTTGTATATTCTATGAGGTTAGACCCAGAGATCAGTCCAGCAGTCAGACCAGCTAGAAAAGTTCTGATAGCTATGCAGCATAAAGTCAAAGCTCAGTTGGATAAAATGGTGCAGCAAGGTGTGATTTGTCCAGTTACAGAACCTACCGAATGGGTGTCATCCATGGTAGCAGCTCATAAAAAGGCTCAGACAAAATCAGAATACGCATTGATGTATGTATCTAGTTCTGTATAACTGCATGATGAAAATTATTTTGCATCAATTGCATGTCAATGCTGTCAGTATTGCATGACTCATTTCTCAAAGAGGGAGGATTTAGAATAACATGTTGTACCTTTAAGAAGCATTTCTAAGACCTGAACGTGCATATAAATAGCAAGCACATGCTAGCTTCAGTGCCATTTTGTATGGCCAGAGTGTGAACATCTATGTATCAGACAGCTATTTTGTATACAAGTTAAAGTTATTTAGCCTCATTTGTAATGTGTTTCTATATAATAAAGCTGCTTTAACAGAACCGACAATGTTAGTCTACTTCATCTTGACTAGATGTGCGACACCACCCATCGGTCATCTCGGCTTGTCTTTCTTTTTCTCCTCCTTTAGCTGCTAGATTTCCGGTAAAAAGGCGTACTTAATATTAGACCTCCCAGAAAGCCTGTTCCTTCTCCTGGGATCTTAATTTTGTTTTGGAGAAGGTGACTCAGGCTCCCTTTGAGCCTGCTGCCTCAGCTTTCTTGCAACATTGTTCCTGGAGGACTATTCTTTTGTTAGCACTTGCTTCTGCCAGATGAGTGCCTATGTTGCAGGCCCTTCTGGCTTGTCCTCCTTTTTTGATTTTTCATGAGGACAGGGTGTCCTTTTGCACTAAACCTTTTTTATGCCAAAGGTGGTTATTGAGCTATGTCTTAATCACTCTATTAATCTGTCCACTTTTTTCCCCTCTCCACAATCTGACAGTGAGAGGGTGCTGCATACTTTGAACATGCATTAGCAACTTGGAGTTTATATCACCAAGGCTATCAGAAAATCTAATCAGTTATTTGTTTCTTTTCATCTTAGATCTTTGGGGCTTGCTGTATCCATGCAGAATATTTTTTCTTGGATTTCTAAGCCCATTTCATTTTGTTACACTTTTCATGGCAAGAGCCTTCCTGTTTCAATTAAGGCTCATTCTATTAGAGCGGTGTCTTCTTCTGGTGCTTTCTTCAAAGGCTTAGATACCAATTCTATTCTTGAAGCAGCTATCTGGACTTCTGTGCATACCTTTCCCAATCAGCACAAGTTGGATGGTATCTCTAGAGATAGGGCTTGTTTTGCTAGTTTAGTTCATGTTTTTAGAGGATTCTTTTGCACCTTCCTCCTCCCTAGTTTCCTATTGAGCTTTGGCACTCTCCCATATGTTAAGAATACTGCAGCAGTGAAGGTAAGGACATACTACAGTTGTGTAAAATCTTACCATAAAAGTAGATGTCCTTGCCTTCACTGCTGCAGTATTCACTCCTTCCCCTCCACCCTCCTAGTTCTTTATCTTCCTGGATGTACATGTTAGGTTTTGGGTTCCCTGGACTGGTGTTCCTCCTGGGCAATCAGTTCTGTTTTTGTTAAGCCTGAACTTCACCTTTATGCCCTATATTATGCAGGGTTCATATGGTGACATTCTGCATTCCTTTTAAATTCAGAAGTCTTTGGAAGACTGGTCGGACATCAGGCTTCCACAGCAGGGAATTCCCATACAGTTAAGAATTCTGCAGCAGTGAAGGCAAGGACATCTACCATTATGGTAAGATTTTACACAGCTGTACTGTGTCTGCTCAGTGTTTTTTAGATGAGCCTCTGTGGTTGGAAAAGGATTACTTCCTCTTCATTTTTAAAAGAATGGCATCCATTTGACCCAGTGAAATAAAAGTACAGTATGTTTCATGGATATATACCAAAATCAGAGATATTTAATAGGTTTATAGGTTGGTACTAGGCTAAATACCCTTGTGGGCCATTTTAAGCTAAGCCAATTGCTCCATGAGGGAATCAAACCCTGTACCTTGTGGGCTTAAAATCTCTTGGAGACTTCCAAAATGGCTTCACATTGAGTAACAGCTTAACTCTAGCTTTCCCAATATGAAAACTGGAACTTAACAGAGAAGGCCAGTAGACTTGTGTGTTTATGGGTAAATTTCAGTAACTGGCTAGTAAGTGTACTGCCTGGATGCCAGGAAAAAAGGAACACAGGGTCCCTGGAAAAAAAATTAGCTACAAAAAAGTGAGGAAGAAACACCGACTGGGGAATGCTCTGCAGTTGTTCAACAAAAAGCAATACAACCTCCAGACATGACTTCAAGTAACCTATAGGAAGACATAAGACAACTGCACACAGACCTGTTTAAAATAAATGAAAACACTGATGAAGCATATCAACACAATCAACAAAAGGCTGGAAAAATGTTAGAAGCTTTAAACAGATATTCAGGTGATAAAGCTGCAAAAATCAGAGACTGAAATGAAAAAAGCTGGCTAAATATGAGACTGCTCAGGAAGAAATGTTTCGAAAAATAATAGAATTAGAGGCCAGGGAATATAGGGAAAAACCTGAGATTTTCAGCTATACCAGAGAAGCTGGAAGGAACAAACAGCATTCATTTTTATGAAAGCACAAGTAAGCAAATGGACTGGTATTCCACAGCAGGAGTCATTGATTTAAAGGGCACATTGTATGTATGCTCCAAACCTGGCTATGAGAAAGCATCCTAGAACTTTAATATTAAAGATGCAATCCTACCAGCAGGAGGAGTTGATTCTGGCAAAACTGTAACAGAAGGACAAATACTAAAAGTGAGAGACAGCACATTGTTTGTGTAGAATGATTATTCATTGTATACCAGGCAGAAGAGGAGTAAATTCATTCCACTACTCAGGGAATGTCAAGATGTAGGTGTGAGATTCAAACTGCTGTACCCAGCTCTTTTTCAAGGTATTCTTTCCTGGAGAGACAAAATCATTTTTTGATGACAAACATGCTAAGGAAGATATGCAAATGTTTCTCCAGCAAAAAATGAGCTGTGAAACAGGAGGAGATTCTGTTTCTTGTTCTTGTAATAAAGATCTCAGAGACACTGTGCCAATGAAACCTCTTCCAATGTTTAAATGGAAAATGCTGGAGAGAAGGAAGTGGCTAGAAGAATCAAGAGTACATTGTAAATGAAGCAGAGACAGGATTTGAAAGAGGGAGATGAACAGTAATAAAACCAGTAACTTACCATGGGATTACAATGCAATAATTATATTTGTGAAATATAACAGAACAAGAAAATTTGGAAATATTGGACTTTTTCAGAATTTGTTGGACTTGTGGGGGACTATTAAATATATTCACTACTTCATGTTATTAATGTTTGGAAAAATGCTTTGGGGAGGAGTTGAGAGGGAAGAAAGTTAAGAAAGCATTTTCTTAGCACTATTTTTGTGCTGCATGGTTTTCTTCGCATGACAACGTTTTCTCCGTTATTTCTAAGTGCAATGATGATTGTAAATAGGTACTGCTGTTCTTTTTTCCTTTCACCCTTCTCTCTTTCTTGTTAAGAAAGGTAGGCACTGCAGTGTAAAAAAAGCCTGGTTAAAAGAGCATGACAAAAGAAAACTTAATGTCATTTTTCCTCATTCTTGCATGGAGGAATGACTGGATTAAGGACCTTAGATTGATTTAGTAACATGTTTTAAGAGAAAGCAAGTAAATGAAAGAATATTGAATATTAGGAGGTTATTTTCTAGCAAATCAATGTATGCTTAGTAGCAATTCTGTTCTGGCCCACATGTCCCCATGTAAACAATCCGATAATGAGAAATTAGTTGTCTGGTTCTCATGTCTCCATGGGACAATCTCATAAAGAGAAATTTGTTGCAGTCTGGTGGAGAGTGATTGGCTGGAAAAAAAGAAAAGAGAAACTGGCTAGAAGATAATGTTCTCTGAAAGCATTCAGGGCTTTCATCAGCTGGGAGGGCTATAATGATAAGACAAAACCAGGTAGCACTTAGTAGAAGCACAAGCTGTATCATATGTCTAAGCATGAATAACCTTTCTTTTGATTAACTCAAGTCTGTAAGTGTGGCTGTCAGTTTGAGACTTTTGTTCCTATTAGGATAATAATAATTTGAAGATGTACATAGTTTTGTTTGTTAGTATTAAATTAATAGGTTGTAGGGAATATTGAGGGCTGCTTGTTTTTTTTTTTTTTTTGAGGGCTTTCAATAAAACAAAAAGTTTTGTAAGACATAACATAGGCTCAAATGGATATGACAAGAAACAACTATATAAAAGTTCAACCTGTCAAACAGTGTATGCATGCAACACAAAAGCTGAAACTAGACATTTAACAAAGAAGGTGTTATACATAAAGGATGAGAATAATAACTTTTTAATACAATTATACTTTTGATAATGTCTTTATTCTTTTTTGTGAGACCACTGACACTTAGTGAGCTATATGAAAAATGTAGAGTACAAATAGTTATGTTACAGAAGAAAAGACACATGAATTGAACATGTAAATTTGATAAAGAAATTTTTTCAGGATAGTTATTCAGCAGAATATCTGGGACAAAGGAAAAGAGGAGTACTTATATTTATTGGGGTTTCAATTGTGATAGAAGAGGATAAAAAAGATAATAATGGATTATTTGTAGTGCTAAAGAGCTACTGATAAGGGAGGAGGATTACACTGGCATGTATTTATATTCCACCTAAACTGCTATACTGGAGCTTAAGAAAATTCTGGGAGAAATAGCTTTCAGCAAGATATATTACTTATAGGTGGAGACTGGGATTTGATTTGCAGCAGTAAAGATGTGCCTGGTGTCCCAGAAGGGAAAGTATAGTAATGGAATGTAGATTTTTGAAGAAATGTATGAAAATAGTTGGCATGGAAGATGTGAATTCAGTAATAGGAGTGCAGAGTGAATTTACTTATTATTCCCCAAGATACAAAAACTGGGCTAGGCTAGACAGAATTTGCATTTCACAGGAACATGTGCATTTAATTGAAGGTCTTGATATGCACCTAATAACTATTTCAGATCATGCACCAATAATAACTAAAATAAGAACACAGGGTAATGAAATAAAAATGAGAGACTGGTGCTTTCCCACCTATCTGTTGAAAAGATGGGAATTTAAGGAATGGGTAGTAGTGATTATTCAGGAGTTAATGGAGAGGATAGAAATTGCTTCTGAAAATATAGCTAAGGAGTGGGATAAAATTAAGGTGGAGTTTAAAAATAGGGTGGAAATAAAAAAGGGAGCTAGGGTTAAGAAGTAACACAAATTATTTTGGCAGAATACACGGAAGCACAGAGCAAGAAGATCGACTGTAGAATGCCAAGTAGAAAATAAAGGGATTACCTTGATAATATACACACGTTTACAAAAATTGCTGTTGAGCAACCATTTTTTGATAATGACTCTAAAGCACAATTCAGGCAACAAAAAGTAGAAAGGGCTGTTGTCAAGCTTAGGGAGCTTATAACAAGGAAGGTAACAAGAGATCCTACAGAGATATTAGAAATATTTTAGAAATGTTATGAAAGTCTGTATAAAGCACAGAAATATGGAAATCAAGAAAAGATATAAATGGAAATGTTTATGGAAGAATTAAATATGCCAGGTTAGCGGTAGAGGAGGCTCATTTACTAACAGAATAGGAGAAGATGAAATAAAAAATTTGTATAACCAATCTACAGGAAAGTCCCCAGGAATAGATGGTATTCTTGTGGAAGTTTGGAAGCTATGAGGGAAAACAATGAAAAATCTGGAAGTTTTATTTAACTGTATTTTAAGAGGAGGAGAAGTGCCAACATCCTGGAAGAAAGCTACGGTAGCCATAATACCTAAAGTGGTAAAGATCCATTAGATACAATGTCATACAGACCCATTCCAATACTAAACCATGACTATAAAATGTTTGTATCTATAGTGGCTAAAGAATGGCAAAAGTAATGCCAAAATTGATACATATGGATCTATGTGGTTTTCTGGAAGGGAGGCAAACTTTTGACAACATTAAAAGAAGTGGGCAGGGTCCACTCTGAATTTCTGCTTGAGCACAGGAACCAGGCAGGTTTGTCCTCTTTCCTCTTTGTTTGCATTATATTTAGAACCATTGGCAAAGAAAATAATGGCCTCAGAAATGCAAGGATGTAATTTCCTATGGTAGTCATGAAAAGCTGGCTCTATTTGCAGATGACAATTTTATACCTGACAAAACCAAAAGGAGACATCATAGTGTTTTGGAACATTTTGAAACCATTTCAAATCTTTTCAAGATACAAAATTAATGAAGCTAAAATAAAGTCAATAGCAGTAAATTATGTACCCACATATGAATTGGTTCAACAATATCTACATTTATGGGAACATGATAAAATTAAGTATTTAGGAGTATGGATTAAAATGATTCTGGTGTGGCAGCTAAGGATATGTGGGAAGAGACTAAACAAAAGGTAATACAAAAATGAGAAAATGGAATCTGTTATATAGATATGGATAGTAAGATACAAGCATACAAAACATCTTTAGTCCCATTAGTCTTATATACAGGTCAGGCATGTTGTATCAATCAGTGGAGAAGTTGTGGATAGCAATTAATAAAGAGCTGAATAGCTATCTGGGAGGGGAAGATGGCAAGAGTCAAGTGGGATAAGCTGATTCTTCCAGCTGAACAGGGCAGATTGGGATTACCCAATTTGAATGGGTAATTCAGAGCTACACAGTTAAGGCTCCTTCCTACACATGGTACAAGCAGAAAACTATAATTCAAAGTGGAAAGGGTTGATGATGAAACAAGGGGAAAGCTCAATAAACAAGGAGAGAATGTGATTTGGGATGCTGGCCTTTAAGGAGAATAACAATAATCGTACAGAATATTATATCTATAAAGCAACAGAAAGTATCATAAGAACTAAGCCAACATGGGAATGGAGAAAGGAGACTCTGCCTATACAGATGACTGCAATTAGGGATATAGATAATAGGCAAGACGGTGCTGGACCTTATTGGAGAAAACTGGCAAAGGAACCAAGCTATTGGGAGCAAATACTACTGAGGGGAAGATGACAGAATGGGAAAACGCCAAGAATGTATTTGGACTGCAGGTTAGAGATTGCCTTCCTTATCAAAGGTTGATATCAGAGTATAGACAAAGAGAAAGAAATGGGGGGGGGGTCTTAAATGAAAAACCACCACCAGTAGAGATTTTAACAGAATCTATAACAGAAACTGCTATTAAAAAAGGAATTAGTAGAGCATATAAAATATTGCATGATATCTATAAGAATCAGAGGAGATTAGAAAGGATTGGGAAGAGAGATTGGATAAGTACTTTGCAAAGAAACAATGAAAGGATATATGTATGCTCCCAAATATGCAACAAAATCTAGGAGATATAGGATGTTTGCTTGGAAATTTTTACATAGATATTATTTTTATACCCCAGGTAGACTCCAAAGAATTTTTCCTCAAGTAGACTGTAGTAAAAAAATAACTTTTGCAATTGAGTACACAGATTTGTCCTTTTGAATATTATATCTTGCAGTATTAGTAATCTCAGAAGTCAAGTTAAAAAACCTTACCTAAAAAACATAGCAGGCAGATTTTACTTGTCAGAGCCCCTAATCTCATTCTCATTTCTCAACATGGTTGTCATCCCAATCACAGTATTTATTGAATTTACTTAATACATACAGAGTTAACTAGTTGGGGTAAATCAACTGGAATAATTCTCCTTGACCTTTAAAAAAGCTTCTCACTAACGTAACCATCAACGCCTTTTGGGTCACCTACCATTTTTCAGCTGTGTTGATAAATTTAGTGGTTCTCCATTTACCTTATTAACAAAAACAGATAAATGAGCGGATGCCTCCTATCACGATCAAGTTCCTCGGTGATCAGTACTCAGCAATGTTGTTTTTAATTAACTTATTTGCTAATTAATTAGAATTAGAAGCTCATTTCTGGTAATTAGAACTAGAATTAGTTGTCTGGCATATCTAATTAATTAGAATTAGCAAAATGTTGAAACTAATTAGGCTAGACTTTTAATTAGCAACATACTGACGACTGTCACTTGCAACTTGTCAGTCCAAGTGTTCAACTTGAAAACAATGTAGTTCATGTGAAAACAATGTAGTTAGTGTCAAATCATAAAAGTTAAACAGCATCTCTATGCACATGTTTAGCTAAATAATCAACTACACAGTAAAACACATTTAAAACCATAAAATAGTAAAATAATCAAATAGTAATGTTCAGTTTTTCTCTGCTGCACATGGCAGTGACAAGCAACTCCAGTGATATATCACTAAGTCTACTTCACCAAGCTAAAGCAATGTAGCCAGCAGTACTGAAAACCCTTTCAAAGTTTGCTGAAGTAGCAGGCATACAGTGGTGCTCAAGATGCAACTTGTATAAGGTTGGAAATGCTTCTTGGCATGCAGTGTCACTCCAGTAGACTAGTGGCAACAACCTGTTGCATGGTGATGACAAATATGATCCCAATTCTTATTCAGTGCTATTAGTTGGTGTACTGTTTTCCATCATGCATGAAAACAATGTCCAGCTGTGAAGCTGATGGTTGTTGCTGTGTATTGGTGCACAGCTGACTTTTTCGGTTGTTGCTGTGGTATTGGTGCACAGCTGACTTTTTCAGATAGACGACATTTGTGATTGACTTAGTACTTGCATCTCAGTCATTAATGCCTGTCATACTGCATTGCTGTCACCTGGATTTGTTGTCCACCTCAGTTTGACTCATGGATCCACAGCTGTGGTGATCAGGGAATGTGTCTGGCGAAACAAATAATTACATCTGTTCCTCAACGATGCCAAGAGACCAGAATTGACTGATGCACAATGCTGCTGTTCAGTCTTTTCTGTGTGTTTCTTCACGCCAACTATTGTTGGTAGGACTACTCATCAAAACAACTTCAGATTGCAGGCAAAAAGTAGTTGCTTCAAATGGACTGAAGAACTGCTTCATTTCTTGTAGTACAACAAAATAACTTGGTGTGAGAATAATTCTGGAAGGCAGAATATCGCAAACTCCCTGAAGGGTTCCTTCATGTTGTGATTCGATCTTAACAGCTGCCAAAATCATTGACCGTTTACTATTCCATCGTGTATTCCATCGTGTACTGTTGAGGGATGGAATTTGGATCAATGCTTCTGTCTCCAACTCCATAGCTTAGCATGACTTATGAAGAGCTGACACAAAACTATCACATTTGGCCAGGACATTGTTTATCTTTGGTAAGGCTTCAGCAAGTCTGGAGTGAGCTACCAACTGCAAAACATGTGTGCCATGCATGTGTAGCACACAGATACTGGACTGCTACCCTCTTCAAGTCGTTCCCCATCAGCTGGAACATATTCCACTTCTCCTGCTTCATCTTTGTCACCTTCCTCTTCATCTGCATCTATCACATCAACAAGCTTCAGGAATGCCTTTCACCATGTTGGCAGCATTATCTGTGACTATTCTGACAACTGTCGTCCAACTTGTGAATTGTTTCATAACAGATTGATAAATTATGGAAATGTTTTCTGCCATATGTGAGCCTGTAAACCTCTTCCTACTCACCAGTTTGGTTTCCATATTCTGGTTGTGTACGAATGACAGGCTTATTCTGAAGTAGTCATGCATACGCCAACAGGACCATATATCAACTTGGAGACAGCAATACTGAGAATCATTTGTCATCTTCTCAATTGTTTTTAATCACCTGTCATGCACTGATAAAGAACTTACATGCTAAACTGCTCTGGGTGGAATATGATGTGACGGTTGTACTGCTCTGGGTAGAATATGATGTGACGGTTGTACAGCACTCATTAGAAAATGAAATCCTTTTTTCACCAGACATAAAGGAAGCATATCTAGCATGACAAATTGGATTACAGTGACTCTGTCACTCGAAATGCTTTGTGACAAAGGACAAAAATATTTAGTCAGAGAAAAAATACCCTCCAGATCCTGTTGGGGGTTTTGCCTTTTCATGTTTCTTCCTGCCTCATAAGTACTGTTTTTGCCAGGATTACACAGCTTTGAGTGACTTACAACATTAGGCGCCATCCTTGTTGGCTTCCAGTCACAGGTAATTCTTTTCTTACAGGCCTTACATGCTACAAAATGTGCGTTTTATTGTCATTTATAACATTTAGCTTAAAATCAGTGAAAAAGGTTCAAACATGAACATCAAACATTCAAACAAAAAAGTATTTCTTGAACAAAGTCTGTCATGCTTACAATCAAACTAAACAGTAAACAGGAACCAGAAGATGGACGTTACATGCAGTATAGGTAACTGGGTAAAGTGTGATTTGGAACTGGAATTGGAATGGGTTGCTGCTGCGGTAAGACAATTAATACATTGTTAGATTACTACATTTCAATCACTGGTAAATGCATTACAGAAACGTGTTGTGCAAATTTATTTTGGATTGTAAAATATCAGAAACGTGTTGTGCAATTTTATTTTGGATTGTAAAATATATCTAATTAAGCTTCTAATTAAGACAAAATTAATTCAAAACATCAGAATTAGATGGTTATTTATTCTAATTAGAAATACCGCATTTTCTAATTAATTAGGTAATTGGTTAGACAACACTGGTACTCAGAACCCTCTCTGAGCTGATGCTACCTCACCTCCTATTACATAGTCCAAGTCCCTCAGGGATCAGTAGTCAGAACCCTCTCCTCACCGCCATTATCAATAACTTCATATCATCCACACTTAACCAATACACAGCTGACTCCCCATTTCTCCATTCTACCCCTTGGTCTCTAACATATAATCTAAATGTCATTTCAGTTTCTCCCAGACATAGATCTGTATTCTTCTTCCTCATCACCTCCAAACCCACACAGATTTCACCTACATATCTCATGATGAGCATTAGCTTGAAAGCATTGCCTCCATAAAACTACTGACATTTACCATTGATTATGAACTAAAATTTGTCTTTAATGTCGAATTTGTTTTATTCTACATAGATCAGAATTTGGACTTCTATGCAGAGTGAGACTATGAATGAATCCGCCAACATCTCCTACACTCTAGTAGTGTCAATTCTATTGATTGTTTTTGGCCATGCACTGCCAAACTCCATTCAGCCTCACCTAGCTTGGGCTCCCTTTGCTCACCTACCCTACAGCCAATCCCCCCACTACAACTACATTTATACTTCCCTAAGCCAACACACACCATATCTACAACCAATCATACACATTACAGCTACCCTATTTGCTCCCCCCTTATACATGCTTATATTGCATCCTACTGCCTTTCTTTTGGTCCTTCCCTCCATACTCTGCTTTTTCTCCTCCCCTACTATTCCATTCACCTACCTGTATTTAAACAACAGTACATTAATTTATTCTACTGATCACCACATGTTAAATTCTTCAAACCTATTTTTCTCTACTATAACTGCATTATGATCTACTTCTACTATCTATTCTTGCCCATGCCACATTTTGTCATACTCGATTGTTACCCAACCTCACTGTCACCTCCAGAACACTACTCCATACTTCTAAACAAAGACGGGTGGGAACTAGGGGTAGGGCAGGGGAGTAGGGTGAGCCCAAGTGTAGTGAGGGTGAACAGAGTGGGGTCAACTAATAAAGTACTTCAAAGGAATGTAGTTACTCCCCCCACAGGTGGCTTTCAACCAAAAACAGTCAATGAAGTAGAATGTTTAGGAATACAAAGACAATGTCTTTGAATTCTAATTGCCTGATGTGAGTCACAGCATTTAATTTTGTTATTGGCTTTATTGCTTTCTCCAGGGAAATGTTTGCACTGCTAATGTAAAATATGGGAAAGTGTTAATTTAGCTTCAATTAAGCAGTATAAGGCCTGTTGTTGGGGTGGGAAGCTTTACAGCAGATTCAGTGCTACAGAAGGAACTTTGTAGCTTTCATTTGCAGCCTAATGGGACAGGTGTTGGCCTGTAGCATGAAAATCTCATTCCCATAAAGTATGAGATTTAAGGAGATAAGGTCATATGGGAGGTCACTGATGAGTAAGGAAAAAACTAGGGAGCCCAAAATAGAATTGTGGGAACCCTGTGATAAGTGGACGAATTGTTGAGAGACAATTATTACATTGAACTTGGAATGTTCTTTACTCCAGACAACTCTGCATTAAGTTAATTGCATTTTGAGCAAAGTTAAGTCTGAATTTGTGTTTAATTTCAAATACTGTAGTTATATCTATGAAAAGGGTCTATATTATTTCAATGACCGGCCACATTGCCAAACAGCATTTCATCGGAAATGCCATTCATTAACCCCCATATCCCCCGCTAATTATATATACCAACTCAGAGATCACACTACAGTGGGGAAAAGGACACATTTTCTGATCCCTACCGTAATGTGATCTCAGTCACAACATTTCAATGAATGGCATTCCCAATGAAATGCAGTTTGACAATGTGGCAATTCAATTAAATAATTGGGTCCCCTATATAAATACCAGCAGTGATTAGGGCCTCACTGATATTGCAGTAGAAAAAGCACTGGTAGCATAGAATAGTGTAGGTGTAATCATCATCAGCCCCCCTTTTTTTCTTTTCTACATGGCGTTGCGGTATCATGTTAACCGTCGCCATCTCTCTCGATTCAGTGCCACACTCATGCCTGGTTGTCACAGATCTTCTTTCACACAATCCATTCACCTCTTTGCTGGATGCCCTCGCTTCCTCTTACCTTCTGTCTGTCCCAAATCTTCCTCACCAGATTGCCTTCTGCTCTTCTGCACACGAGCCCAAACCCACCGTAATCTGTTTTTTTTTTATCTTTTCTGCAATTGGAGCTACTTTGGCTTCTGCTCTTATGTCCTCATTTCTTCATCTGCCCCACAGTGTGTATCCTACCACCCTTCTCAGGCACTTCATTTCCATCACCTCTAGCTTCTTCAACTGTTCTCTTTTACTGCCCAGGTTTCTGTACCATACAGTAGTACTGGTCACACCAATGTCTTGTGCACCTTACTTTTCAGCTTCTTTGGAATTCATCTGTCATAGACTATACCTGGCACTCTATGCCAGTGTAGCTGTAATGTTAACTGCATTTCTTAAGCCATTATGTGGCTAAGTAGTTGTTTGTACATCAGTATTAGAAAGATATTAGACAGGCAACCAATTGTAGTGGGAGGATAATGTAGGAATGTTTCAGATTTGGTGGACATATAGCTATTTTAAGGGATATCTTGTAGATTTCTTTACAGATTTAATGAGAAAACTAGGGTGTAACTGATTGTTTTGGAGATGAATGCTTAAGGCTTGTCGATTCTTTTGCAGATATTTCCTTAAAGTGGAATGTTGCCGAAAATGCATCTGAAGGACAGAGTGAGGCTTGAGTAAGATTAATGGTGGAAATGTAAGAGATATTGATGTCCATGATGGAGAAAAGTGGATGAATGTTTTATAATCTTCTGAGTGATTGCTGTTGCTCCTGTTTGTTATGGTGGGGGAATGGGAGGTGCTAGAGGTGTGACCGGTGATTGTTTCAGTTCTTTCCAAAATTGTTTTGTATTGCTAGTGGATGAAGTTTGTTATGCAAATACAGAGATTTAGCGGATTTAGCAACTCTTCTAGTTTAGTTTCTTAGATCAAGATAATTTTGAAGGAGGTTATTGTCATTCTGGTTTTGTTTCCAAATAATCCAGACTAAGGTCCATTGCTTCATAATTTTCTTAATGTCACTTGTGAGCTAAAGGTTGACCTGCCATCCAAGTCTTCGGCATACACAAGGGAAAAGGTTTCCTGAAGAGAGAAGAGAGTGCTTATGAAAAGGGATGAAGCAACTGTGGAGTGAATGAGCAGATATAAAGGGGGTCCAGTTTATGAGACAAAGGAGGTCAATGAGAATGGGTAACTGACATTCAGGGTATAGATGTCCAAGAATGATTTGGGGGAGGTTTAATACTTCAGAATGTCCATGCAGAAAAAAACTGTACTGTGGTTGCTGATGGAACTGGGCAAAATATAAAATCTGAGCAGCAGTGGACTACATTTTTTAAATGAGATCAAGACTGGAGCAATTACTAGAATGCAAATTAGGCCTGGAAGGTTGTTTTACCAGTTGGCCAGTTTCTCTTTACTATACTGTAGGAGTATTTTTTTTAGATGTTTTGATTCTTTGCCCAGTGTATCAACACTGAAGCCACCCTGTATGATAGTGAGTTTAATGTTACCCTTATCAAATCATTCTGAAAGAATATTCTTAATATGGGTAATGGAGGAGAGGGAATGTAAATTATGGCAACGGAGAGATGTGTATGGCTGCTAGAGTGATGTTGGTAAGTATCCAGATGAGAGAGATATTGGTTTATTGAAGAGGTGGAATTAATGAGGCCTAGGGATGTGCTATCTTAAAGAAGTAGCATAACCCCTCCACTATTCTGGAACCAGGTCTGTTGTCATGAATGATTTTGTAGTTTGTATTTAAGTAGTAATGGCTATCCTTTAGCTAGCTTCAGTAATAGCTAGCATATGAGAGTTTTAAATCATAATCTGTGATTGCTGGATTAGCAATTCATTTCCATTTTTGCAGGTGTTGATGTAACCTATTCTAAAATCACTGGGGTAGCTTTGCTATATGCCAGATGACATCCCCACATTAAGGTTTCTAAAATTATTTTATTCCAATGCCTACTATAAACATGCTACTTGAACATATTAGAGTAGACATTGTTGGACAATTATTAAAATCCAGCAAGGGATTTAAATACATTTTGGTTATTTTATACTATGCAAGTAAGTACCATGAAAGCTCTTTCCTATACAAGACTAATGCCAAAGCTATAGCTAAAGAGATCTTCTCCAATAAGGATACCTAAGAAGATACCCACTCACCAAGAAGCTCCATTTATTTATAGAAAGATACATCAACTATTTTAATTCTTTAAGGTCAAGCAATTAAAAATCTTAGTCTACCATGCCTAGACAGACTGATTAGTAGAACTTTTAAACCAAACAATAAAGTCCTTGCTGAAAAAAGTTGAGGAGGACCACTTAGTGGCATGTCTCTTGTTTTCCATTACAAAAGTGCCACAAGCTTTGGAGGGGGGCAGTCAATGTTAAGGCAGGCAATGTCAGAGACTGTTACAGACTGCCAGAGAAATTTGGGAAGGATAGAAATCCCATTTAAAAGTGTTGCACAATTAACATTCAGGATAGGCTATAGCCTGTAGTGGTGATGCCCATAGTACAGAGTTGAGGAGGACCACTTAGTGGCATGTCTCTTGTTTTCCATTACAAAAGTGCCACAAGCTTTGGAGGGGGGGGCAGTCCATGTTAAGGCAGGCAATGTCAGAGACTGTTACAGACTGCCAGAGAAATTTGGGAAGGATAGAAATCCCATTTAAAAGTGTTGCACAATTAACATTCAGGATAGGCTATAGCCTGTAGTGGTGATGCCCATAGTACAGAAACACAGGGAAAGAATCCAAGCAAAAATGTGGGGTAGAAACTCAATGGCTAGGCCATTTAACATTGGAAGACTGATCTTAGCATTTCTCCCCCCTCAGCAAGAAACAAATTGTTTGGGTAAATAACAGGGCCCATTTAGATACAACACAAAAATTAAATGAAGTAAACTAGAAATTTAGATGGGATATTTATGTTCAAGTGTTGCTCTCCCTATCAGCATCCTGATCAATAGATCACTTCTTGAATCATATGTACCAAAACTATGGCGTTCTGCCTTTATCCTTCCTATCCACAAAGGTGGAAAAAACTACAACTTCTCTAACTTCCGCCCCATTGCCATCCTTTCTCCCATCTCTAAACTTCTCGAAAAATGCATTCACATACAACTCATGCCATTCCTAACCGAACATCAACTTCTATCTCCTACCCAACACGGCTTCCGCCCAGGACACAATACCAACACAGCCCCCCCTCTCCTTCCTACACTCTATCAATGCAGCCCGAGAATCTGGTCACTTAGTTTCATCCATTCTATTAGATCTATCTAAAGCCTTTGATACAATCTCTCATACCCATCTACTTAACCATCTATCTAAACATCTCCACAAAAACTCTTTCCTGGTTCTCCAGCTATCTTTCTGACAGGTCCCAAGCAGTGAAATGGGGCCAATCCTCCTCCTCCTTCCAACACCCACAGGAGTTCCCCAAGATTCCATTCTTGGCCCTCTGCTATTTAACATCTTTATTAATGATTTACACAAAGCCATTCCTAACACCAAAATTATCCAATATGCAGATGACTCCACTCTCATCTGCCATGCCTCCAACCAAACTGAACTCAAATCTCTAACTCAATCCGCCTTCTCATCCACTGAAAAATGGATGCACCAAAACCACCTCTCACTAAATGCTAACAAAATAAAAATTCTCCTTTTCACTCCCTCCAAAGCTACCCACATTGACAAACACTCATTTCAAATTACCAGCCTCAACAACTCTGTCATTGATATTGTTCCCTCCACCAAACTGTTGGGGGTCTTGAACACCTAAAATTTAATACCCATATCCAACTCAACATCAAGAAAACCCACATACAACTCGGCTTTCTATACAGAAATAATTACTTCCTCTCTCCCTCTACTAGACTGACCCTGGCCACAACTTATCATCTCCCATCTCTCCTTTATGGCGCTCCTCTGCTTACTAATCTATCTTCCACCCTTACCTCCAAGCTAGAAGTATGCTACAACAAAATCTCCAGGTTTGCCACAAACGCAAAAGCCTCCTCCCACCACTGCTCCTCCCTACTAACCATAAACTGGCTGGAACTCCCCAATCAACTAGACTTCCTTCAACTTATCTTATCCCACAAATTACTTTTTCAACCCAACAGCTGCCCGGCTTTATTCAATATCCTCCAACCTTACAGCCCCCCAAGACCCCTTAGATCCACGCACCAAAACCTCATTACCATCCACAAACCAAAGTGTCCTGCTGGTCAGCTTCTACTATCCTTCATCCTAGCTAAAAAATGGAACGCCCTGCCCTCCACCCTGAGAACTTGTGACAACCTAAATACCTTCAAAAGTCTACTTCACTCCTACCTGCTTCTTCACAGAAAATTTAACTGCACTCCACACCCCATACCTCCCAAATTCCCCCCTTCCTTCTCTCCTGGCTAAACTAATTACCTTTCAAACTACTGACTTATACTCTGACTACTACTCATAAGCTATCTCCTCCCAGCATATCACTCTGACACTAATTTCAGTCCTTTCATAGCTACTTAATCTTCTTAGCTACCAAGTATTAGACTCCTCCTCTATCCACTTCCCTTCCTGGTAAAAAACTTGTTTACAACTCCATACTGAATGCTATGTAAAAGAATATTTCGTGTCATATCTCAATTTGATACACAACTTAGCAATGTAAAATATTTCTATATGTTTATGCAACTTGTTTTGCAGTGTAAAAGAATTTCTTTTGTGTGCTGTTTCAATATATGTAACTTATCAATGTGAAGAATTTCTATATGTTTATGTAACTTGCAAATCTTCACAACTTAACAATGTAAAAACTATTATGTAACTAGTTATGTGGAGCTTTTCTCCCCGGGCCTCCACTGAAAATGGGCTCTCAAGCCCAGTGGACCTCCCCGGTCACCAAACTGGAATAAATAATAAATAAATAAGTCCTCTCTTACCAGTCAACATTTTAAAACCATGGAAGAAAGCAAAAACCTCTATAGTTAAACAGCAGAGAACAGTAACTCTGAGGAAAGAAAACCTCTCTATTTCTCAGTTCTAGTATATAATGCATTTTCTAATCTACAGAAACAAGAAAAAAACTGCTGCTGTTAAGTAGCAAGAAGGTGTTTTCTGAGCTGCCTGGCAAAACAAATTTGATTCAATATCATAGGTTAGTAAGCTCATGGGTAAGTACTATGCAATCTACAGACCATTACAAGCCTACCCAAAACCACTATTCAAAAGTTTCTTCTAGCCTCAAGAAGGGCAAGACAAGGTAGACCAGGGGAGAACTTGTGGCTGCCCATCCAGTTATCTAGGTTGATCTTGAAGGGTGCTAATCGCCTTGATATATGGTGGTAGTTTGTTCCAGAGGTGAGGGATATGTTGGGATACGAGTCTAACATACGAATGCATCTTATTTATCCACTGACGAAAAATGAGTTCCTTTAACGGAGTACTTGAAGTACTATTAGTTCTGCAAAAGAATAGGAGGTCAAATACAGTACAATCTTTAATAGCTTCCAAGGCTAGACAGAGACACAGATCTTCACAGAGGACTCAAGAGACTGAGTATGGAGAAAGGGCTGCCAGTATCTCCTGATAACTAAGATTTTTAAGGCCACTGATCTTTCTTGTTATTAATCTCGGAGGTCTCTCAAGTTTTGACATATGCTTAGACAAATACATTCTAAAATGGTCATTATATTCAATAATGGATCTCATAATTAACAAATAAAGGGAAATTAAGCATTCTTTTGGGGCATGTAGAAATTCCTTTAGAAATTAGATGAGTCAGACAAAAGGCTTTCCAAACTACTGAGGAGTCAAATGATCAGAAATTATCAACAAGATTGCCTAAATCCCTTACAAGAGAGAGTGTCCAATGAGGTAAACTATGTTTTTTTTTTTTACATTTAATTCATTTAATTTGAGAATGCTGTCTACAAGAGGGTAGTGAGACCAGCTATATTGTATGGGTTGGAGATGGTGGCATTGACAAAAAGGCAGGAGTCAAGTGGCAGAGTTAAAGATGTTAAGATTTGCACTGGGTGTGACAAGGATGGACAGGATTAGGAATCAGTATATTACAGGGTCAGCTCAGGTTGGACGGTTTGGAGACAAAGTCAGAGAGGCCAGATTGCGTTGGTTTGGGCATGTGCTGAGGAGAGATGATGGATATATTGGGAAAAGGATGCTAAGGATGGAGCTGCCGGGTAAGATGAAAAGAGGAAGGCCTAAGATAAGGTTTATGGACATGGTGAGAGAGGACATGCAGGCGGTTGGTGTGACAGAGCAATATGTAGAGGACAGGAAGAAATGGAAACAGATGATTCGCTGTGGCAACCCCTAACGGGAACAGCCGAAAGAAGAAGAATTTGAGAATGCTGTCCTTGTACCAGCTGTTAACATGTCTAACTAATGTTGAAACAATAGGGTATCAGTTGGAGACTGAATAATAAACACCCAATTTACAGTCATCTGCAACTTATTGCTGGCTTTGGGAAATAAATGCCAAATAGGAGTGGGCCCAAAAATGTGCCCCGTGGCAGACCACTGGTAACTTTTTTGCTTTCAGAAGTGGCACCTACAGCTGTAACTACATGGGTTCTGTCAGACAACCATTTAGCTATCCAACATACAATATAAGGATTTATATTCAGATTTATAAGTCTCTCTCTAATGCATACATTTCCAAGGCTTTGGCCAAGTCTAGCTATGCTGTATGCACTACATAACCACTATTCACTGTCCACTGTTTCATTTATGTTTTTCAAAGAAAAAAAGGAGGTTAAAGAGACAGGATTTTCCTTTTACAAAGTCAATCTAATGAAGGTCCAGGGTTAAGAGATTTTTATTGCACAGATTAATAAGTTCTGAAATAATGTGCCCTATAGCTTTACATAAGAGGCTAGTGGGACTAACAGGTGTGTAGTTACCAGGGTCTGTGGCTGGGCCACCTTTATATAATGGCATTACTGAGGTTGTTTTCCAGGCTTCAGGAATGTAACTATTGGTGAGGCTTAGGTTAAACTGGTTATTTAGGGGTTCAGAAAGGACATATTTGCAACTGCTAATCAGACATAATGGCATGTTATCAGGGCTCATGGATAAGTTATTCTTATTTTTAAGGGGACAATTTATTCTGTAATAATTAAAGGATGTGTCTGGAATTATGGAACCCGTGGACTAACTATACAAGTAGGTCATTCAAACTCTTTCTAGAAAAAAGGTTAATTTGACATCTTACAAAATGCCATAATCACAGAAAAAGGATGTACAAGAAGGAGGGAAGAATGAGTTAAAATAGGGATGACAAGAGAAATTAAAAATAAGTGCTTCAACTGCATAGCATTAACCCCAAAACCTAATGAAAGATTTGGGGGTTGTAGTGATTTTAAGAGGATGAATAGCATTTCTGGCATTGATGGTTGTCTAACACCTAGGGTTGAGGAACTGCTAGCAAGACTGGAGAAGGCAGGACATGTATTAAATGGGATATAGCCATTTAAAGCACAACACTACAAGGCCGAACCCACTGTAATGTGAGTGGGTTTACCAAAAACTGATAAGTCACCCAGTGAGCACACAACTGATGGTTTCAAATTGGGGTGGAGGTCAGTTTTAGCAAAATTGTCCACATGAATATATGAGTATTGTAAATGTATTTTATTTATTTATTTAACATTTGTTAAACGGGAAAGTCCGACTTGGAACAAAGCCAATTTTCAGTGGAGGCCCAGGGAGAAATGCTCCAGATGCATGTCTTTGTAATGTGGGAGGAAATTGGAGGACCCGGAGGAAACCCACACAAATGCAGAGAAAACATGCAGACTCTGCACAGAAGGTACCCCAGCCAAGAATTGAACTGAAGAACCTCTTGCTGTGAGGCAACAACACTTCCGCTGCACCACTGCGACATCCATAAGTGCTGCATTTTGTGTGTAACAGCTTTTGTTTCTTCTAAACAATCATGAAGGTAAATAAAAGTGTTTCTTTGTGGACAGAGAGGAACTTTTGTTGTATTAGCCAGACAGGCAGTGCCATCACTTTAAATAAGAATGTTTTTAACAACATAGAGAAATTTTCCTCTATTAGCTAAAGCAGCTTTGATTAACAAAACGCTAAATTAAGAGAGATCTAAACGTAAACCCATTCAGAGAGTGTTGTTTGACCTTCTTGGGAGGGGATATGATGTCTGGAGCAGTGGTTCTGAAAGAGAGAAACAACATAATGAAGACCTGGAAGAAGACACCAGGTGGATGCTAGAGATTGCTGCTGTTGTAGGAATCCAGAAGAGAATGTTACTGCAAGGTTTAGAGAGAAAGAGCAAAACAGAAAGACTCCTGCTAAAACAGACAATATCCCAGTTGTGTAAGGCTGTATGAAAGCACTTGCTGTGAGCATTTCTTAAGCTATAAGGAATTTGTTTTGGGAAGAACGTGCATCTTTATGGTTTTGTGCATGAAAACAGTGATTTTTTTTTTCTAAAACTAAATCTTTCCTGCCTCCCATGTTCCACTATATGCATCCATGTGTATATGTGCGTGTGGGAGTGAGTGATTGTATGTTCCACTATATGCATCCATGTGTATATGTGCATGTGGGAGTGAGTGATTGTATGTGTTTGTTCATACATACACACACACACACACACTATATATATATATATATATATATATATATATATATATATATATGAGAGAGAGAGACTTTACATTACATTTGAGTGAACTTAGCATTGGTTGAAGAATTTTAACTTGTCAGAATTAAATCACAATTATATTATATATATATATATATATATATATATATATATATATATATATATATATATATACGTGCGTGCCTTGTTTAGTGGTTCAGTTTGATACCGTTAGGCAGAGGAGTAGCTAGGGTGGGCCCAAGGGGGCAACTGTACCTGACCCAAAGTTTTATGGGCACTAGCAGCAAATCCCATTCAGTCTTCAGTCTGTCATTTGAGGTCAGAGCTGAAGAGTTGTAGCACTCGTGTGTGTGTGTGCGTGAGGGGGGGTGGAGCATAAACTCTAGCAGCAGTTTAAATGGAATGTTTTTGCTCTTCACGTCCTTGGAATTTTTTTTTTGCATCTCAACTTGGAGGGTCACCAAATAGAGGGAGGGAGGGTGTACACCAGGTGCAAAAATAACTAGCTGCTGTTACAAGTGAAAGTGCTTTTAGTACCCTAACTGACTTGACTAAACTCTTGGCTAGGCTTATAAGGGTCTCAGGGCCAATAACCTAGTAACTTCCTATGATCCTATAATGTGTAGGGTTGGGCTTGGAGGCAGGGGGTAGGGTTAGCACTCATGAGTACAAACCCTAACAATTTCACTAAATTGTGTTGTAGCTGGTGTGTGTGTATGTATTATATATATATATATATATATATATATATATATATATATATATACACACATAGATAAACACATACATACACATATATATATATTATACATACATATATACACACACACACACCTTGTATATAAAGTATTATTGTGTGAATAAAGTGTTATCCTTTCTATTACTACATTGTAAGAAACAAGTCTTTCGTCCTGCTCAAACAGTTACCATGGCTGTCATGGCTGTCATGTTTTATTATGTATCAAACAGTTACCATGGCTGTCCTGTGTTATGATGTATCAAACAGTTACCATGGCTGTCATGGCTGTCCTGTGTTATGATGTATCAAACAGTTACCATGGCTGTCATGGCTGTCCTGTGTTATGATGTATCAAACAGTTACCATGGCTGTCCTGTGTTATGATGTATCAAACAGTTACCATGGCTATCATGGCTGTCCTGTGTTATGATGTATCAAACAGTTACCATGGCTGTCCTGTGTTATGATGTATCAAACAGTTACCATGGCTGTCATGGCTGTCCTATGTTATGATGTATCAAACAGTTACCATGGCTGTCATGGCTGTCCTGTGTTATGATGTATCAAACAGTTACCATGGCTGACATGGCTGTCCTGTGTTATGATGTATCAAACAGTTACCATGGCTGACATGGCTGTCCTGTGTTATGATGTATCAAACAGTTACCATGGCTGACATGGCTGTCCTGTGTTATGATGTATCAAACAGTTACCATGGCTGTCCTGTGTTATGATGTATCAAACAGTTACCATGGCTGTCATGGCTGTCCTATGTTATGATGTATCAAACAGTTACCATGGCTGACATGGCTGTCCTGTGTTATGATGTATCAAACAGTTACCATGGCTGACATGGCTGTCCTGTGTTATGATGTATCAAACAGTTACCATGGCTGACATGGCTGTCCTGTGTTATGATGTATGCTGCTTACATCATGCTACTGCAGCTATGCATCCTACAATTGCTGGTGTGATAAGAGTATGAGCTGTAAATATTTTGGGATCACAAATAGCAAAGTCAGATGTAGGAAACCAACTTTTGTTGTTAGTAATTAGCATTTTTACAAGTTTTATTCTTTGACACTCTCCAACTTTGTATGAATTGTTTTTCATTCTTCATGTTGCATTTCTTTTTTTTTTTCCAAATATTTTTATTGAATTTTTCAAACTTTTCAAACATACAAAGGAAAAACTGTAAATCATTGCGGGAAGCAGTGAAGTATAGGTATATATGTAACAGTTAGTGCAAAAACTATGCATTTAGAACACAGCAGTTATCTTACAGGGAAGCATACATCTTAGAGACCAATATAAGCAGTAAAGACCCCCAATAACCTACTACAGTCAAAGTCTAGGGATACAAATGGAAAGTGTCTTGGAAGGAAGAATATATGACTGTCTTAAGAAGAAAGAAAAGCGGTAAGGAGGGTATAACCATAAAAAACAACTATTTACACCATGTTCATGTTGTTGCATTTCTTTTTCTTGAGATATACACAGAGACGGACGATGATATGTAGCTAATTTAATCTGCCCCTTTCATGCATTGAACATTCTATTTCCTGGACATCCCTCCCCCTTCTTGTCTACATGTCCCATGGCCTCTTCAATGCCTGCATGGATTGCTTCCTCGTCATCTGTTGTGGTCATGCATTTCATGAGTTCTTGTCCTTAGTTATGAAGTGCTTTTACATGCCCATAGAGTAGGTGACCTAAGCACTCTGCTGTCTGTGGCCCCCTCCTCTCCTGGATTAGTTTATAGGTTGCACTCTGCTGTCTGTGGCCCCCTCCTCTCCTGGATTAGTTTATAGGTTGCACCCTGCTGTCTGTGGCCCCCTCCTCTCCTGGATTAGTTTATAGGCTGCACCCTGCTGTCTGTGGCCGCCTCCTCTCCTGGATTAGTTTATAGGTTGCACCCTGCTGTCTGTGGCCCCCTCCTCTCCTGGATTAGTTTATAGGCTGCACCCTGTTGTCTGTGGTCCCCTCCTCTCCTGGATTAGTTTATAGGTTGACCACTTCACATTTAATTGACAATATCTTGTGCACTCGTATCATGTCATCCTATAGTTTTCCTTCCGAGAAAAGCTGCACCCATTTTAAATCCTAGTTGTACTCATTCCAGATATAGATCCCTCTAATTCTGCTCATAGTCATTTTCCTCCATCCCGTTTAAGTCTTGGAGATATTCATTCCACTCCATCCCCCTCTTATTCCTAGTCATATTAATTCCCCTCAATCACCTCTAATTCCTCTTTATATTCATTCTCTCTCCATCACCTGCAATTTCTGATTATATTCATTCCCCGCCATCACCTCTAATATGAATTGGTGGTATTCATTCTATTCCATTCCATCCTGTCCAATTCCTGGTTATATGCATTCCACTCTAACCCCTCTAATTTCTGGTTGTATGCATTCCTCACCATCCCTTCATATATTTCTAGTGTTATTTATCCTCCCATCATAGAAGGTTACTAGGCTAATGGCCCTGAGGCCCTTACAAGCCTAGCCAAGAGTTTATCCCCAAAAAAAGAAACCTCAATCAGCACCTGTCACCCCTGTCAATGAGAGACAAAGGTGGGACCCCCTTGGACAAATGTATGGTTTCCCATCCACTCATCAAGGTTGCATTTGAAGAGGCTCAGTGAGGTACTCTGTTTGACATGTATGGGAAGTCTATTCCAGAGATGGGGCAGCCTCTGGGAGACAAACCTGTCTCCCCAGCAGGTTTTGTTGATGCATATTAGATTTAGATCGAGCGGGTAATGCGCGAGGAGTTAGACTTGCAGATATGGAGCATCTCTAGTAGGTCAGGGTCCGATATTGCCTTATAGGCGAGACACAGATCACCTCTGAGCAATCTGTATGATACCAATTTTCTCTCTCCAATTTGTCATATTTATTCCTCTCAATCCCCTCTAGTTCATAGTCATATCCATTTTCCTCCATCCTCTCCAATTCTAATTCTCTCATTCACTGTTATTTTCTCTCTCTCATTTTTTCTCTCTCGTATTCTCCTTCTCATTCTCTGTCTCATTCTCTCTCTCTCGTATTCTCCTTCTCATTCTCTGTCTCGCTCTCTCACATTCTCCTTCTCATTCTCTGTCTCGTTCTCTCTCGTATTCTCCTTCTCAGTCTCGTTCTCTCTTGTATTCTCCTTCTCATTCTCTGTCTCGTTCTCTCTCGTATTCTCCTTCTCAGTCTCGTTCTCTCTCGTATTCTCCTTCTCATTTTCTGTCTCGCTCTCTCTCTTGTATTCTCCTTCTCATTCTCTGTCTCGTGCTCTCTCTCGTATTCTCATTCTCTGTCTCGCGCTCTCTCTCTGTGTAACTCCTATTCTCTCTCTCTCATCGGTTCATACCAGTTTACTAGGCAAATGACCACAAGGGCCTGTTTAAGCCAAGCCATGTATTCTAAATCTCTGACAAGTTTTGATACCCTTGATAAGTGTAAGCAGGGGCCTGGGAGATGAACCATTTACAGGTTGCCTGTGTCCATTAGAGACATGGGTACCAAACCAGAGATGAATTTCATGTTCCCCATCCAATTGTCTAGGTTGCACTTGAATTGGATTAGGGAGGACCTCTGCCCACATGAATGGAAAGTCTATTGCAGAGATGGAGTAATCTCCAAAATACACACCTGTATCTCCAGCAGGTCCTATTTATATCACAGGCAAGGTTTAAGTCTTCAGAATGGGTAATTCTAGTGTTTGTTTTGCAGATATGCAGGAGGTCCATCAGTGTGGGGTCTGACAATGCTCTGTATGTCAGGCATAGATTTCCCCTCAAATGCATGTAGGAGACAGAATATAGGGATAGTGCCCTGAAGTGGTCTGCATAGGACATTTTACTTAAGCCCTGTATTCTTTTAGTGAGAAACCTCTGTGGACATTCCAATTGTTGGATATGCCTGGATACCAAAGGGGGCATTGTACTCAATGATAGATTTGATGAATGCTGAATACAGTGGAACAATGACTTCCTTGGACTTAGATGCCATACCTTTGTTTATAAGTTGTGCAACATAGAACAATGTCCTCACCACTATAGAAATGTGATGGTCAAAGGCTATATTACTATGTGTGTGTCCCTAAGTCCCTGACTACTGGGTCAGCTCTAAGGGATGTGTTGTCAATATGATAGTTACCAGGGATAGATGACTTCCCAAAAGATACTATTATGCATTTCTTGGCATTTACATTTAGTCCATGGCTCCGACACCAGTTATTTGTCTGTGTCAGCCCCTCCTGGAGAACATTTGTGTCAGCATGAGATTTAGTGACAGTTCCTAATTTGCTGTCATTTGCAAATTTAGTCAGCCAGAGACCACAGACAATGGCCTTGACTTCACAGAAATAAATGCCAAAAAGGAGTTGTCCAAGAACTAAGCTCCTTGAGGGACTCCACTTGTGACTGGCCTCTTTGTAGAGGTGGACTCCCCAATTATAACTTCCTGTGTGCTGTCTGTGAGTGAATTGGCTATCCACTGGGTGACATATGAGTTTGTACCTAACCTTTTGAGTTTGTCAGCAATGCCCGAGTGGGGTATTGTGTCAAATGCCTTGGTCAAGTCAAGGTAGGCAGTGTGAACCATTTTGTTCTCATCTACTGATTTGGTGACCTTGACCTATTCAAAGAAGTCCATCAGGTTGAGTAGGCATGATCTGCAGTTGATGAAACCAAACTGGGCTGTGTCCAGTGTCTGGAGGTTTACTATATCACTATTTATCATTTCCATGATAATTCTTTCCACAGCTTTACATATAAGACTAGTGAGACTTATGGGTCTGTAGTTTCCAGGGTCTGTAGATGGCCAACCTTTGGACAGAGGGATGACTGTTGCTGTTCTCCATTCATGAGGGCTGTTTGGAGGCTACAGTTAAATACCAATTTCAGAGGCCCTAATAGGTCATGTGTCATCTTATTTAGAAGGCATCCTGGGATATTGTCTGCTCCCATTGATGAAGTGTTCTTGGCCTTAGAGAGAGCATTAAGGACCTGAAGTTGGAGCTGAATTTATTGGCCAGTAGATTTGCTATATCTTCTGGCTCAGTATAGGTGCTCCATTTACAATGAGCTTTGTACACAATTGTGTATAGCCTCTGAGGTCATGGACATAGCTAAAGAATGCTTTGTGGTTGTCCTTGGTCTGGGTGGCTAGATTCCCCTCAAATGTGGCTTTGGTAGACTTTATTTATCCTCTGAGATGTTTGTTTAGCTTGATGAGAGTGGTTTTATCCTGCTGGGTGCTGTACTTCCTAATTTTTGCCATGATTTTCTTCCTTCTGTTATAAAGCCTATTGATTTTCTGATTCCACCAGGGTGGCTTGTTTTTTTGAGTTAGTTCTGTACTTCTTTCTGATGGGTACAGCTGCCTCTATGCACCTATTAACATGCTTGTACAGGGATTCTGTGAAATGCTCTGCATAGGCAGCTGTGTTCTTAGGGTTAATGTGGGCTTGAAATTTTGCCAGGTTATCACTTAATAGCAGGAGGTTAGGCTTATAGTAGTTTATGAATATTCCAGGTTTAGCTGGGGATCCAGGTTTTATTTTTACTTCAAAGGAGACTATTTTGTGGTCTGATTTTACCAGGGAAGACATTACAGTAGGGAGTGTGCAGCACTCTTCCCATATTAGTGAGGACCAGATCCAGTATGGCTGCACCCCTGGTTGGTGTGTTGACTATCTGGTTTAGGGAGTTTGTGAGTTAATTAAAGTCGCCCATGAATATGGTATTGAGTTGGATGGTTAGCATTTCTAATAAGTTTAAATACATAGTATGGGTTTCCTGGGTTATACAGGCGGCCCTATAGCTGGAACGGAAGTGATATTGGATTTTGCCTATTGTGATTTGAACATGGAGCAGCTCAAGTGCATTGTCCTGTTTGACCAGCGTTGAGGTATATTTTTTATGTAAATAGAGACACCTCCACTTTTAGTCCTTGCCTGTGTAGTAGCTGGTCTAAATGTGTAGAAGGCATTATAACCTTGCACTGTTGGTGTGCTCGCCATGGCTTTAAACCATGTCTCAGTGACCACGCAGACATCCCCATTCTCTAAAGTGAAGAGAGTTTCTAAGGAGTGGAGGTTTGTGTCCAGACTCCTCGCATTGACCAGTAGTACCTTTGTACCTTTAGGTTTTCTTGGCTTTGTTTATGTCGGAAGCACTTTCAGTTTGGTATTGCCTAAAAAAGGCACTATGGGAAAAGCTAATATTCAAAAGCCTAGAGGGGAGAGGTGCAGACCATCCCCTGGCAAAGCAGAATGGTCTGTTGACCATCTCTTTCCAAGCTGATAAATATTGCACCCCCTTCAAATGACACCAGAAATGAAGTCAATTATTGAAGTCGATCATCTTTTCTTCATATTGTGGCATCATCCTTGGAGAAGGTAAAATGCTGCTCAATGCTAGGCTAGTACCAGCCTGAGACACATTCTCAAAGCTCTATGATGCGTCTCTTCATATAGTCTAGGGAGGTATGTCTCAGGTCATTTACTTCCACATGGACTATGACTGAGGCATACTGGTAATTGTGGTCCAATGGCCTGAGTGCATGCTCAGTGTGGTGGATCCTAACCCCTGATAAGCAGCTAACTGTAACTTCCTTCTTACTCAGCCTGATGAGAGGGACATCAGTGTGTCTTACAATGGAGTCTCCAATGACCAGAATGTCAGATTGTGTGGTGGCTTGCCTTATGGGCTTAGAGGTAGATACGCAATGAGATTTGGCTCTGTGTGTTGATGTGGGTGCTGTTTTGCAAGAGTGCATTTGGGGCTGCTGAGGGTATTTGTTTTGTGTACTTTGTCTAGGTCATCTTTGTGGTTTAGGAAGGTTACATTTAAGTCCCTCAGCATAAGTGGGTCTGTATATCTGCTTTGAATTGTGTGTATTGGGTGCAGTGTATATACTACTGACAACCCTATTGACATTAGGAGTACCTTTACAGCATGTGAGAGCTTTGCCTCCAGTGACATTGTACAAGTACATCTCATACATACCATATCAGTTTGAGAATTAACTGGTTGTCAGTAAACATGAGGCAAATTCTACATTGCCTCATGATGCCCATATCCACCTAGTTGGCAACAAAGACAGTGGGAAAGTTCATATCCATGACAAGATGCCCATATCCACCTAGCTGGCAACAAAGACAGTGGGAAAGGTCATATCCATGGCAACAGACCCCTTTTTATTGATTAGATAGCTGGAGTGAGAATATAAAGCAATGTCAGGAGTATTCAATTTGCAACTCTGGGGACAGTACTTGTCACTGCAAACTAGTCCTGTGTGCAACTAGGTATTGGAGAAATTTAAATTGTTCTTATACAGGAAAAATATTACTCAAGGTGTTTGAGTCTGTACAGGGCATGGGCCAAACACTTGAAGGTAAACTAATACATAGACAGTGTAAATTTAAGGATGAAGCATTTAGGCAGATATTCTGAAGTTAGAAGCAAATCAGGCAGTACTTACTGAAAACAAAGAATTAGCTTGTCAAGAATGATGAAAAGAGGGGAGTCGCATGAATGGCTACTGCCTGGCTACTACTAGTGCTGGTCTCAGCACAGCTTCACTCTGCTGGGATACAATGCTCCTTTGCTTCTTCTCTCACCAGAAGCAAAACATTAGCACAAATGCAAAGATGAGAAGCATGCCAAAGCCTGTTTGGTGATCCACTGTACTGTCCCAGATAATGCAAGGGGCTGTAGGCTAGTTTCAGCCTTTTCCTGGTAGATGCCTTTAATAGCAAATAGACCAATCAGGAGCGTTAAGCACAAACACTGACTGTCCAACCAGAAACAGTCAGGAATCAGTGCATTCTGCTCCTTCTGTCAACAGGAGCAGAATATAAGCACAAGTTCTAAGCTGTCACCTATGAAGCGGTTATTAGTTTCTAATTTTCTCTCTCTCTCATTCTCCCATTCTCTGTTGTTCTCTCTCATTCTGTCTCATTGTCATTCTCTCTGGTTTACTCCAATTTTCTCTCTCTCTCTCATTTTATCTTGTTCTCTCTCTCTTTGGCCTCTGCCTCTATCACTCACTCCCTCATATTCTGTCTCTCGTTCAGTCTCTCTCATTCTCTCTCATATTTTCTCTTTCATTTTCTGTCATTCCTTTTGTTCTCTCATTTTCTCTCTCATTCACTCTCACTTTCTCTTTCTGCCTCTCAGTCTTTTCTCTCTCTCATTTTGTCTCTTTCTCTCATTCCCTCATTTTTATCTACCTCTCATTTTACGTCTCTCTCTCTCCATACTCGTTTTTATTCTCTCTCCCTCATCCTCTCCCCCTCATTCCCTTCCCTAATTCTCTCTCATTCTTCCTCCCTCATCCTCTCTTCCTCTGAGACATTCTCTCTTGTTCTCTCCTCTCTCATTCTGTCATTTTTTCTCTGTCTCTCATTCTACCGCTCTCCTGTAATCTTTTTTTCTTTCGTTCTGTTTCTCTTTCAGTCTCTCTCTCTCTCTTCCATTCTGTGTCTTGTTTTCTTGGTCTCATTTTATCTCTCTTTGTCTCTCTCACATTCTCTGATTTTCTCTGTCTCTTGTGTCTCTCGTTCTCTCATTCTGTCTGCCATTTTTAATTTTCTGTCTTGCTGCCATTCTGTGTCATTTTCTCTCCGTTCGCTTTCACTCTACCTTTCTCTCATTCTACGTATGTCTCATTTTATCTCTGTTCGCTCTCACTCTCCCTTTCTCTCATTCTACGTATGTCTCATTTTCTCTCCATTCGCTCTCACTCTCCCTTTCTCTCATTCTACGTATGTCTCATTTTCTCTCCGTTCACTCTCTCTCCCTTTCTCTCATTCTACGTATGTCTCATTTTCTCTCCGTTCGCTCTCACTCTCCCTTTCTCTCATTCTACGTATGTCTCATTCTCTCTCCGTTCGCTCTCACTCTCCCTTTCTCTCATTCTACGTATGTCTCATTTTCTCTCCGTTCGCTCTCACTCTCCCTTTCTCTCATTCTACGTATGTCTCATTTTCTCTCCGTTCGCTCTCACTCTCCCTTTCTCTCATTCTACGTATGTCTCATTCTCTCTCTGTTCGGTCTCACTCTCCTTTTCTCTCATTCTACGTATGTCTCATTTTCTCTCCATTCGCTCTCACTCTCCCTTTCTCTCATTCTACGTATGTCTCATTTTCTCTCCGTTCGCTCTCACTCTCCCTTTCTCTCACTCTCCCTTTCTCTCATTCTACGTATGTCTCATTCTCTCTCTGTTCGGTCTCACTCTCCCTTTCTCTCATTCTACGTATGTCTCATTCTCTCTCCGTTTGCTCTCACTCTCCCTTTCTCTCATTCTACGTATGTCTCATTTTCTCTCCATTCGCTCTCACTCTCCCTCCCTCTCATTCTACGTACGTCTCATTTTCTCGCGTTCTCTCTCCCATTCGCTATCTAGTTTTTTGTCTCTCATTCTTTTCATTCTCTCTCCTTCTCTCTCGTCTCTGCTGTTCTGTTTTCTCTCCCCCATTTTCTCTGCATCATTCACTCTCCTTTTATCTCTCTCTCCTTTTATCTCTCACTCTCCCATTCTTTATGCTGTTCTCTCTCATTTTCTTTCATTCTCTCGTTCTGTCTTGCATCATTTTTTCTCTTTCATTCTTGTTCTTTTCATTCTCTCACCCATTCTCTTCTCTCTCCTGTTCCCTCTCGCTCTCATTCTCTGTCTCTCATACTCGGTTCTCTTTCACACTCTCTCATTCTCTCTCACTGGCTCTGTCATTCTATCTCTGTCTCTCTATTTTCTCTCTCATTCTCCATCTCACTCTTGTTTTCTCTCTATCATTCTTGTTTTTTTATTCTCTCCTTCATTTTCTCTCTCTCATTTTCTCTTACTCTGTCTCTTGTTCTCTCGTTGTCTCTCTCTAATTCTCTCTCATCCTGTCATTTTCTCTCTCAATCTCATTTTCTCTTATTCCCTCTCTCTCTCTAATTTTCTGTCGTATTCTCCCTCTCTTCGCTTCTCTCTTATTTGTGCTCTCATTCTCTCTCTTGCTTTAGTTCTCTCTCCCCCTCCCTCATTATCTCTCTCATTTTTTCATTCTCTCTCATTCTCTCTCCCTTTTCTTGTTCTCGGTCTCTCGTCTCATTTTCTCTTATTCTAGTTCTCTCTCATTTTCTCTCTCTTTCATTCTTGTTCTCTTTTCTTTCTCTATCATTTTCTTCTCATTTTCCATCTCATGCATTTGCTCTCATTTTGTCTCTCGTTCTTGTCTCTTTCTCTCTTGCTATCTCCATCTCTCTCATTCTACCTCTCATTTTCTCTCTCATTCAGTCTCATTTTTTCTCTCTTTTTTCTCTCTCTTTTCTCTCTTTCTCACTCTCTCTGATTTTCTCTCACTCATTCTCTTACTCATTTTCTCTCTCTCCGTCTCTTGTTCTCTCTCATGGATTCATAGGTGTGTACTAGGCTAATGGCCTGGAGCCTTTACAAGCCTAGCCCATAGAAGTGTCCTGGCATCGTGCTTCCAGATATTAGTTCCCAGTGCCTCTATCAAGTAGAGCCACTGGAGTGATTCCCGGGGCGAACGTTCTATTTCCCATCCACTCATCAAGATTTCTCTTGCAGAGGGTCAATGAGGTGCTCTGCTTGACCTGTATGAGAAGTCTATTCCAGAGCATGAGCAGTCTCTGGGTGAGAAAACTGTCCCTCCAGCATGTTCTGTGGATTCTAGTAATGAGGTTATGGTGTCTGGAGCATGTGGTGTGGAGGGATTGAGATTTCTTTAGATGTAGCATTTCTAACAGAGGTGGGTCAGACATGGCTTTGTAAGTCAAGCAGAGATCACCTCTAAGTAGGTGATATCAGACAGAGAACAGCTGGAGTCTTTTGAATCTGTCCATGTAGGACATGTGTTTAATGCCTAGGATCCTCTTCATGAGGTACGTCTGTGGCCTCTCCAGCTGTTGCAGGTGTCTAGTGAGGTAGGTGTCGAGTGAGGTACATGCCAAGTGGGGCATTATACTCTATGATTGGTCTAGTGAGGGAAGAGTAGAGGGAGACTATGACCTCTTTTTTCCTGGATGCAAAACGCTTGGTAATGAGATGTGCCACATAGGACTTTCTGACCACAGTGGCAATGTGGTGGTTGAAGGAAAGGTTGCCAACCTGCTTCCCCAGACCTCTTATAATGCCTTCTGTGTTCAGTGGGCTCCCATCAATGTGGTAATTAGTGGGAACTGAGTTTTTTACCAAATGGGATGATGGCATTAAGCTTAAGGCCATGGTTTCGACACCAGTCATTGTTCTCAGTGAGTCCTTTCTGTAGGATGTCTGCATCACTTGGAAAGTTAATAATGGCTCCCAGCTTGCAGTCATCTGTTAACTTGGTCAGCCAGACTCCCTTTGTGTTGACCTGGACTTCTGAGAAGTAGATGCTGAACAGGAGAGGACCCAGGACAGATCCCTGTGGAACTCCACTCATGACTGGTCAGCAGTCTGACTTGGAGTTTGCTACTTTCACACTGTGTGTTCCATCTGTGAGCCAGTTTGCAACCCACATAGTGATATAGGAGTTGAGGCCTAATTTGGTGAGTTTATCAATAATTCCAGAGTGAGGAATGGTATCAAAGGCCTTGGCCAGATTGAGGTAGGCTGTATTCACTGCCTTACCTTCATTAACAGCCCTGATGACTGACTCAAAGAAGTCAACCAGGTTGAGCAGGCATGATCTCCCTTTCACAAAGCCAAACTGCATGGGATCCAGAGTTTGGAGATTTCCTATATCTTTGTTAATCAGGTCCATGACGATGCACCCCATAGCTTTACATATCAGACTCATCAGGCTAATGGGGTAATAATTCCCAGGGTCTGTAGTCATTTCCCCTTTATGGAGAGAGATGACTGCAGCAGTGTGCTATTCAGTAGAGACAAAGCCTGAGGTGAGGTTTTGATTGAACAGGGCACACAGATGTGGTGCAAATTCACTTTGTAGTTCATGTAGAACACAGCCAGGGATATTATCAGGTCCCATGGAAGCTGTATTCTTGGCCTTGGACAATGCAGCTTTAACCTGTGCTGCAGTAATGCTGGGTTGTCCAACATTATTCTGCTATTGTGATTGGTCCTTTGGGGGGAAGAGAGGGTTAAAGTTGGCACTGAATCTGTCTGCCACTATGTTGGCAATATCTGTTGGCTCAGTATAGGAGGTACCATTGTGCAGTAACTCAGAGCAAATCTGGGTATTGTCGTGGAGGTTCTTGATACAACTATAGAAGGATTTGTGATTGTTTTTAGTGTCTACCCAATTCTGACTTCATAGCTGCCTTTAGAGGATTTGATGAGGGATCTCAACTTTTTGTTGAGGCTAATAAGGGAGCTTTTTCCAGTCTTGGAAGTTCACCCTTTTCTTTAACAGTTTCTTCCTTCTGTTGTAGAGTTTATTACTGGCTGGGGACCACCAGATTGGCTTCCTGTTTTTGAAGGAGAGCGTCTTGGTTCTGTTGAGTATGGCTAGTTCCATGCATTTATGTAGATGTTCATACAGTGCATTGGTGTAGGATTTGTCAGTCATGCAGCTATTTTCCATTGGCATGGGTGCCATGAATTTAGCCACCTCTGTTTTTATGAGTACAAAGTCAGCTTTGGAGAAGTTTTTCAAGGTGGTTACCTTTGCAGGGGGTGTGGATGAGGTATTTCCATGGTAAATTAGTTTATGGTCGGATCTGACCAGGGACAAATTGACTACTGGTGTAGAGCAACAGTCGCCCATGTAGTAATAACCAGGTCAAGGATGTTTCTTTCTCTATTGGGGGTCAGAATGAGCTGGTCCAGGGCATTGGAAGTGATAAATTCCAGAAGTACTGGGCCAGTGTATTGGTGCTTGAGTAATTTTCCCAGTTGATGGAGGGGTAGTTGAAGTGTCCTAGTATGAGTGTGTTGGGTTGGACCTTGATAGATTCCAGGGTGCTAAGGAATATGGTTGGGGACCTATAGCAGGCTATTACCTGGATTGTAATCATACCCAATTTTAGCTGTACCTGAAATACCTCAGATGCATTATGCTGGGCTACTAGTCTGGAGGCGTGCATATATTTTATGAATATGGAGACATTACCACCTTTGGAGCTTCAGTCCATGTTTTGTGGCCAAAAGATGTGGAATGAGTTATAGCCTGGTAGCGCAGGGGTGCTTTCTGCCCCTTTAAACCAGATCTTTGTTACAGCACAAATACCAATGTTCGCCATTTTGAGGAGTGCTTTCAGTGAGTGCATCTTGAGATTTAGGCTTCTAGCATTGAACAGCATGACTCTCAGATTACATTTATTTATATCTGTTGTGGTGGCAATTTTGTCTTTGGAACAGCACCTAAAAAAAGGCACTACAGGGTTGGCAAGAGCCTTAGCCAGTACTTGGAAACCCAGGCAAACCCTTGAGGTTTGTCAATCATGTCAGCCCAAGCAGACAGATACTGGATCCCCTTAGAATGACACCAGAAACTTAGCCAATTGTTGAAGTCAATCATTTTTTTGTTTGTACTGCAGTATCATTCTGGGTGATGGTAGAATACTGCTCAGGGCTAGTGTCATACCTGCCTGGGCCACATAATCTGAGCGCTCCACCATGTCTCTTTTCATGTAGTCCAGGGAGGTGCTTCTCAGGTCATTCACACCCACATGGACAATGACAGAGTCATACTTGTACTTGCTGTGGAGTGACCTGAGTGTATATGTTATGGGTCAAATTCTGGCACCTGATAGACAGCTGACTGTTACCTTCTTATTCAATCTAGTGAGTGGGACATCTGTGTGCCTAACTATTGAGTCACCTATGATTAGTGTATTGGGCAAGGTGTTCAGCCTTAGGGGCTTAGGTTGAGGAGCACACTGTGGAGGTTAGTTATGTGTCCTGTGGTTTGTGCTGTATTGTGGTGGTCGAGTGTGTTTCTGTCTTGGAGGTCTCTGCTGTTTGGGTAAATTTCTATTGAGAGCCTCTGCGAAGGTGGGTGTGTGGTTTGTGTTTTTTTTTTGTGAGAGCTGTGATAGTGGGTGTTCTAGAGGCCTATGTGTTCCATGTGGTGTGGTGCAGGTGTTGACCTTCTCCTCTTGACCAGCTAGTCCGGTCTTGGCTGGAGAGTGCATAGCTTCCAGTTTGGTGATATAAATGCATCTCTCGCAAGTCTAAGTGTTGGGAGGTAAGAGGAGAGGATTGTCTGTGTATATGAGGTAGTTGCTACACTACCTCAGAATGCCCAAGTGCACCAGGTTAATAGGAGGAAGCACAGGGAACTGTCCTTAAATCATGCCAGGAGGGGTGGTCATAGCAACTAAGTACTGGAGCTATTTTGTGAAAAATGACTAGTGCTGATGGCACTTAGGTGTGCTATAATAATTGCTACAAACATTTGTTGAAGTGCAATTCTCTCTCCCATTCTCTGTCTATCCTGTTGTCTCTCTCCCATTCTCCGTCTCTCCCGTTCTCAGTCTCACGTTCTCTATCTCTCTCACGTTCTCTCTCTCTCAAGTTCTCTCTCTCGCTCATTCTGTCCCATTCTCCTATTCTCTCCCCTTCTCTCTCTCTCATTGTCCTCTCAATTTCTGTTTTTTTCTATCCCGTTGTTCTCTCTCATTCTTTCCTGTTCTCTCGTTCATTCCCCTTCTCTCTGCTGTTCGCATCTCCATCGCATCTCTTATGCTCTCGCTTTCATTTTTTCTTTTTCATTCTCTCGTTTTCTCACTCATGTTTTCTCGCTTTCTCTCATTCTTGTTCTGTCTCATTTTCTCTCTTCTCTTTATTCCTCGCATGTTCTCTCTCAGTCGCTCACTCATTTTATCTCTATTTTCATTTTCTCTCTCATTCTTGTTCTCTTATTCTCTCTAATTCTCTCTCGTTTCCTCTCTCCAATTCTCTCTTGTTCTCATTCTGTCTCATTCTGTGTCTTTCTCTCTCTTCTACCTCTGTCTCAGTCTCAAACTCTCGTTTTCTCTTGCTCATTCTCTCTCTTTTATTCTGTCTTGTTCTGTTTTGTTCTCCATCTCATTTTCTCTCTCTATTTCCTCTCTCTCATTTCCTTTCTCATTCTCTCCTGTTCTGTCTCTATCTCTCTTTCTCTCCTTTTCTCTCTTGTTCCCTCATTTTCTCTGTCTCATTCTCGCTCATTTTCTCTCTTTCATTTTCTCTCTCTCTCTCATTCTCTCCTGTTCTTTTCTCTCATTTTCTCATTCTTTATCTCACCGTTGTTCACTCTTTTTCTCGCTCTCATTTTCTCCGTCTCGCATTTTCTCCTCATTCTCTCATCCTCTCTCATTGTCTCCTCTCTCTCATTCTCTTGTTTTCACTCTTCTTTCTCTCTCCCATTCTCTTGATCTTTCCCATTCTCTCTGCTATTCTCTCATTCTCGCTCGTTCTCACTTATTCTCCCTCGTTTCCTCTCTCTCATTTTCTTTCTTTTGTTCTCTCTCATTTTCTCTCTCCCATTTCCTCTCTTTCATTCTCCCTCTCATTTTCTGTTGTTCTTGTTCTCTCATTTTCTCTCTCGTCTCTGCATTGCTCTCTCTCGCTCATTCTCTCTCTCTCTCTCATACCGACTCTCATGCTCCCTCGTGTTCTCTCTCTCATTTTCTCTCTCATTCTCTCTCCCATCTCTCCTTCTACCTCTGTCTCTCTTGCTATCCTATTTTCTCTCTCTCCTCTCTCATTCTCTCCGTCTCATTCTCTCTCTCTCCAAGTCTCTTTCATTTTCTCTTGTTCTCTCATTCTAATTTTCTCTTGCTCTCTCTCTCTCATTTTTTCTATCTTTTCTCTCAATCTCGTTTTCTCTCATTCTCTCTTCTCTCATTTCTCTTTTCTGTCTCTCATTCTCTCTCATTTGCATTTTCTCTCATTCTCCCTCATTCATTTTCTCATTCTCTCTCTCCATCTCATTCTCTCTCCCTCCTTTTCTTCTGTCTATTCTCTCTCTTCCCTCTCTCGTTCCTCTCATTGTTCGTCTTCTCTCACTGTCATTCCCTGTCTTGTTCTTTCACTTGCTCTCCCTCTCATTTTTCTCTCCCTCATTCTCTCTCTCATTTTCACTCTCTTGTTCTCTCTCTGTTTCCCTCCCTTTCTCTCATTCTACGTATGTCTCATTTTCTCTCGTTCTCTCTCCCATTCTCTATCTAGTTTTGTCTCATTCTTTTCATTCCCTCTCCTTCTCTCTCGTTCTCTTGCTCTCATTCTCTCCCATTCCCTATGCTGTTCTCTCTCATTGCAATTCTCTCTCATTCTCTCTCTTCTCTCACATTCTCCTGTTCTGTCTCATTCTCTCTCACACTCATTTTCTCTCTCTCCCATTCACTTTCACTCTCATTTTCTCTCTCATACTCTGTTCGCTCACACTCTCTCACTCTGTCAGTATACGTCAGTCAGTCTCTCACTCTCTCTCTCTCTCATGGAGTCTCATTTATTCTCATCTCATTTTCCTCTCTGCCACTGCCATTCTATCTCCCATTCTCTCTCGTTTTCTATCATTCTTGTTTTTCATTCTCTCTCCATTGTCTCCTTCTCATTCCCTGTCATTCTACCTCAGTCTCTCTCTCATTTTCCTCTCTTTCCCCATTCTCTCGTTTTCTATCATTCTTGTTTATTTTCACACTCTCCATTGTCTCTCTCTCTCTCTCTCATTCTCTTGGTCTGTGCCATTCTCTCCGTTTTTTCACTATCTCATTCTGTCACATTGTCATTCTCATTTTCTCTTTCTCTGTTTCTCTCATTCTCCATCTCTCATTCTAATGTTCTCTCTCCTTTCGTTTTCTGTCTTATTCTTCTCCATTTCTCTCTCTCATTTGCATTCTCTTTGTTTCTTAGTCTCCCACCTCTGTCTCTCATTCGCTCTCATTTTCTTTGTCTTGTTTTCTCTCACTCATTCTCTCATCTTTCTCATTTTTCGATTCTCTCTCACCTTTTCTTGTTCACTCTCTCTCCTGTTCAGTCTCTCTCATTTTCTCTCTCTCTCGTTCCCTCTCTTGTTCTGTCATTCTCTCTTTCATTCTTTTTTGTTCTCTCTCATTTTCTCTCACTCGTCCATGCTCTCTCCCTCATTTTCTCTGTCTCTTGTTCTCTCTCCTCTCTCTATCCCATTCTCTCTCTTCCATTTTCTGTCTCTCATTTTCTCTCAGTCTCTTTCATTCTCTCTCTCTTCATTTTCTCTCTCTCTCATTTACCTTCCCTCTATCTCATTCTCACTCTTTCATTCTCGGTCTCATTTTCTCTCTCTCTCTCAATTTCGCTCTCCTTCTCTCTCTTTCTGTCCCATTCTCCCATTCCCTCCATTATTCTATCTCATTTTCTCATTGTTGTCTCGTTCTCTTTCATTCTCTCAATTTCTCTAGTTCTCTCATTTTCTTTTACTCTCTCCTTTTCCTTCACTCCTTTACTCTCACTCATTCTCTTGTTCTCATTTCCCATTCTCTCTGCTGTGTTCACTCATTCTTTGTTTTCTCTCACTCTCCATCTCTCATTTCCTCTCTCTCTTTCATTCTCTCTCATTTCCTCTCTCTTTCATTCTCTCTCATTTTCTCTCTCTTTCATTTTCTCACTCATCTTCTCTCTCTCGTTCTGTCTCCTTTTCTCTCTCCTTTCTCATGTTCTCTTTTGTTCTCTCTCGTTCTTCTGCTCTCTGTTGCAATGACTCTTGTTCTCTCTCATTTTCTTTTATTCTCTCACTCATTTTCTCTCTCTTGTTCTCATTCTGTCTCCCTCGGTCTCTTACGCTCTCATTTTTTTCTCTGTGTCATTTTCTCTCCCTTGTTCTATCCCATTCTGTCTCATTTTCTCTCTCGCTCTCCGATTTTCTCTGTCTCTCATTTTGTCTCTGTCTCATTCTCTCATTCTCTCTCTCTTATCAGGCTCTCTCATTTTCTCTCTTTTGCTCATTCTCTTTGCTGTTCTGTCTCGTTCTCCATGTCTCATTATCATTCTCTCTCTCATTTTCTTTCCCTCTCATTCTCTCTACTTCTCTCTGTCATTCTTGCATCACTCTCTCATTTTCTCTTTCATTCTTGTTCTTTTCATTCTCCCCCCCTCATTCTCTATTTCCCTCTCTCATTTTCTCTCCCTTATTCTCTCGCCTTCTGTCTGTCTTGTTTTCTGTGTCTTATTCTCCTCTTCATTTCTCTCTCATTTTCTCTGTCTCTTGTTTTCTCTCTCCCGTTTTTCTCTCCCTCATTCTCTCTCTCTATTCTCGTTCTCACTCATTTTTACTCATTTTCTCTGTCTCGTTTTCTCTCCCTCACTCTTCTTCTCATTCTCTCATTTTCTCGTTCTTTCTCCTAGTCTGTCTCTCTCATTTTCCTTCTCTCGTTCTCATTCTGTCTTGCTCTCTCTCTAGTTCCCTGTCACTATCTCTTGTTCCCTCTCATTTCTGTCTCACTTTCTCTGTCTCTTTTCTCTCACATTTTCTGTCTTTCATTCTTTTTTGTTCTCTGTTTCATCATTTTTTCAATGTCCTGTTTTCTGTCTCTCTCGTTCTCTCTATTTTTCTCTTTCATTCTTTCTTGTTCTCTGTTTCATCCTGTCATTTTTTCACTGTCCCGTTTTTCTGTTTCATTCTTTCATTTTTCTCTCTCGCATTCTTGCTCTCTCTCATTCTCTCTCTCTCATTCTTTAGCCTAGTACCAACTTATGAATATCAGCCCTAGGGCCTATACAAGCCTAGCCATAACAATTCCCTGGCTATTTCTTCCCACACTATTTACTTTCCTGGACCCCTGTCTAGCAGGGTGACTGACATGATCCCTGGGGTGAATTTACTTTCTCCCATCCAGTCATCAAGGTTCCTTTTTGAAGAGAGCCAAAGAGGCACTCTGCTTGACATGTATGGGCAGTCTATTCCAGAGTCTGGGGAGTCTCTGGGTCAGGAACCTATCCCTCCAGCATGTTTTGTTTATTGTGATGACAAGGTTTAGATCCCTGGAGCATGTGGCTCTGAGGGATTGGGATTTCTTTAAGTGTAGCATGCCCAACAGCTCTGAGTTTGACATGGCCTTGTATGTTAAGCAGAGATTGCCTCAGAGTAGACGATATGCGACAGAGTATAGCTGGAGTTTTTTAAGGTGGTCAGCATAGGGCATCTGCTTTAGGCCTGTGATTCTTTTAGTGAAGTATTTCTGTGGCCTTTCCAGTTGTTGCAGATGTCTTGAGAGGTACGTACCAAATGGGGTGTTGTATTCTATAATGTTCTCATTTTTTCTCTTGATCATTCTCATCCTCTTGTTCTCTTTTCTCTCTCTCTTTCCTTTCTCATCCTCTCTGTTCACTCTCGCTTTCCTCTCCTTTTCATTTTCTCATTTCCTCTCTTTCATTCTCTCATTTTCTTACTCTCCCATTTTTGTCTCTCATTCTCTCTCATTTTCTCTCTCCTTCCCTTTTTATTCCTCTCTCATGTTCTCTCTCTCATTCTCACTCTCTCATACCGACTCTCATTCTCTCTCTCGTGTTCTCTCTCTCATTATCGTTCTGTTTGGTTCTCTCTCTCCTTATCTGTCTGTCACCTTCTCTCTCATTCTTATTTTCTCTCATTCTCTCTCCCCCTCTCTCCTTCTACCTCCGTCTCTCTGTCTCTCAATCTTTATCTTGTGTTTTCTCTCTTGTTCTCTCTCTCTCTCCTTTTCTCTCTCGTTCTCTCATTTTCATTCATCATTCATTCACTCTCTCATTTGCACTCTATCTCATTCCGTCTCATTTTCTCATTCCCTCTCCCTCCCTTGTTCTTTCTTGTTCTCTCTCTCTCTCCAATTTGCCATCTCTCATTTTCTCTCTTTTTCCTCTTGTTCTGTTTTCTCTCTCTCTCTCTCGTTCTCTCTCATTCTCTGTCATTCTCCCTTAGTCTCACATTTTCTCTCCCCCTCATTTTCTCTCACTGTCTCGTACTCTCTTTTCTCTATCTCATTCACTTTCTCTTGTTCTCTCTCTCTCCTGTTCTCTCGCTCTCATTTTCTCACTGTCTCTCATTCTCTCTCTCGTATTGTCCCTCTCTTGGCTTCTTTATCTCATCATCTCTCTCATTCTCTTGTTCTCACTTGCTCATTGTCTCTCTCATTCTCTCTCCCACCTTTTTTTGTGCACTCTAGTTCTCTGACTCATTTTCTCTCTCAATCATTTCTCTCATTCTCTCTCTCTCTCTCGTTCTGTCTTTCTTCCTCTCTCATTCTCACTCTCCCTCTCTCGTACTGACTTTCTCTTGTTTGCTCTCTCTCATTTTTTTTTTTTGGTGTTCCCTCTCTCATTCTCTTGTTCTCATTTTCTCTCTCTCTCTGGTTTTATCTCTCTCATTTTCTCTATCTCTCTCTTTTCTCTCATTCTTGTTCTCGCTCTCTCTCTAGTGTGGATATTGAATTCCTGTAGCCTGTAAACAATGGTCACCAAGGAAGGAGTTTGTAATCTCAATCAGCCACACAGTGAACGTTCAGAGTTTTGTATGACAATTGTTTTATTTATTTTTTTTTTGTTAGCTTAGTCAAGCATGTCAGCAGAGGAGTATGGCAAGCTGACAAGGAGCCAGGTGGCTGAGATGGGCCAGGCTAAAGGACTGGTGCATGCCAACTCTGATGTAACTGATTACTTACTGAGTATTGTCTTGTTCTTTATTTATTAAATATATTTAAACCTATCATTGTGGCTGTGAGACATAGTTAAAGCTCAGAGTACTTGCATAACTATTTGGTGACACTGTACAGGCCACTCCTAATAGCCTGGAACTTGGTCACACTACCATTTAGATTAATAGTAACACTACACAGTAGGATTGGCCATCCTTGCTAAGGGCCTTAAAGTAGCTGATAAGGGGTTCTGGTGGCAGTGTTGACTACCTTATAGTCTGGGCAGAAGGGGGCAAAGCTAGTAAACCTGTGCCAGCCTTTCCCAGGTGTGTGTCTAAAACAAATCTCCAGAGTGTGTGTGTCAGCTACTTGGGTAGGGACATGAAGCACTGGCTGGACAGTGTGTCTTGGAGAACTTGGCTATGAACTCTTGCTAAGGACTCAGCTCTATAGATGTGCCAGTGGGGAGTCTTACTGGGGATCTGGAGAAAGAGGGAGAAAGCAGCCCCAGACTGTAATCTCGGTGTGCTCTTAAGGGAAACTGCACTTTACTGTGTGTGCACTTACCCTGTCAGTATGTACGTCCCTCACTGTTGCCATTGCTGAGGATTGAGGCTCCTTGATTACTGGGCCAGTGCTGGGGTGTCACAATGACAAGTCAGACTTGAAAGAGAGCTTTCACAATTTTCTTCAAAGAATATGAGCCCCACAAAGGCAGACACAGAGTCTCATATGTGATACAAAAGCAAACTATAGCCTCATAAAAGCAGGCATTTTCAGTGATCAAAGTGCAAACCACTCTATTAGATGCAGCTGATGAAGCTCAGGTAAATTTTTTTTCTGAAATATAGATCTGTTCTGGTAGCTCATGGAGTGGTGTCATTTTTTATTGAAAATAAAAACCTTTTAGCTAAGAATGAGGTTGTACAGGCTGCCAAGCTGGTGGACCCTCACAGGTCTTTCTAGAATATTCAAATAAGGGGCTATTCTCTAAGCTTTGGGATTGGCTCCTTGTTTTTTCTGCAATCAGCTCCCCGGGACCCTCCCCCCATTGTCTGTAATTGCCTTCAATAACTGACCTGTTGAATATACACACTTGCCACATGTGCATTTAATTTATCTCGGATACAAGCAATTCATACCAGTTTTCATCACAGTCTTTATTATGGAACTCTTTGATTTTCTATTAATCAGTTCCAAACACCCTTACAGTTCCTCATACAAGTTCCAAGAAGATCACTTTGTGGTCATGGTAATAATTACAATGTGTCCTCAAATTACCTCAGAATGACCACCATCCTAGGACTCAGAGGACAGAAGCAGCTTAAGGAAGATCAACTCTGTCAAAATAATGTACATACATACTTTCTATGTATTCTATAAATAAGTTGTTGATTGACATTGACCGATTTGCCCACAGTCCAGTCCTTGAGCCCAGAGCCTTGTTACAGAGAAGCAGCAAGTAGGTTCCACATGCTTCCTGCTTTAGTAGGAGATCCACCAAACTGGAGAGAATAGATAGTGCACACGGTTTGTTTCAGGTGGGGTGCTAGACACCTGTGGGTGCTACAAAATTATGGATAGAGGACTGCTTGAAAATGTTATGTGACTTTATAGCAGTAACTTGTTTATTTCTATTGTACTTAAGTTTGTTTACACTGATCACAATAGACCAGTCATAAGCACAGCCCAGGCAAAGACATTCACAAAAAAAAGTAAAAAACAGAGGTGAAGGTAAAGGGACTGCCAGAGTTGAGTGCAAGAATATAGGAGGAGGAGTAGTTGTTACAGGTAGACACTGATCAAGAATTTCAGCTAAGAAGAGGGGAACAGAATGCAAAACTGAGGCACATGGGATAAAATGAGGTACAGATTAGACACTGGTAATGGCAGCAAATTGGGAAAATCAGAAGTTCAAACTTGAGAGAGAAGGGAAGATAATGGAACAGATTAATAGCTTCAAGTATCTGGGAAGGGTGTTTGAGGAGAAGGAAAGTCCAGATGAAAAGATCAAAGCCAGACTCAGAGGGGCTGCAACCAACTGGCACAGAGTGTCAGGTGCAGTCTATGACAGAAGAAGGCCAAATAAGCTGAAAAGTAAGTTGTACAAGACAGTGGTGCAACCAGTACTACTGTATGGTACAGAAACCTTGGCAGTAAAGGCAGAAAAGTTGAAGAAGCTAGAAGTGCTGGAAATGAAGTGCCTGAGTAGGGTGGTAGGATGCACACTATGGGACAAATGAGGACATCAGAGCAGAAGCAAAATTAACTCCAATTGCAGGAAAGATCAAAGAGAACAGATTACTGTGGATTGGGTACGTGTGTAGAAAAGCAGAAGGCAATCTGGTGATGAAGATTTGGGACAGACAGAAGGAAGGTTAGAGGAAACGAGGGCATCTAGGAAAGAGGTGACTGGATTGTGTGAGAAAAGAGTCAAGAGAGATGGCAACAGATAAAATACCCTGAACCCATGTAGAAAACAGAAAAAAATTGGGTTTATGATGATGATTGTTGGTAGAGTGCAGTTTGGTTAGAGGGATCTGGAGTGAGGGAGTCAGTTGGGAGAAGTTGCAGAGGTTCTAGGGGTGGAGTGGATTTATCATGGAGTTTGGGAAGAAGAGACAGGAAAGTATCCAGCTGAAGTAATTTAAAGAGAGACCCTACGAGTAACTCAGCTCTGTAGATGACTGGCTTTGGAAGGCAGTGCAGTGCTGTGTTCTTGAAGAAGGGGGGGCAATAGAAATGAATCAGAAGATTTTGTTTTCAATGGAATGTAAAGGAGATTAGCTTTTTTATTTATGTATTTATTTTTTACAAGAGGCTCTAGCTGTGATGGAGAAACTGCATTCAAGTTGACCTATTAGGACTACCTTGCCTATTACAACTCCTTGTCTGGAGAAGAAGGAAGACATTGTCCAAGAACAGAAGAGAGTTTTTCCTGGTGTTTTCAATGTGATTATGCTAGATAGGTTTATGGTTGTACCAGTCACTTATGTATTTAAAGAAGGAGATCTGCAGTACTGAGAGTTTTAGGAAGTTTTTGCAGCTTAGGAGTGGTTCCAAGTGTCAAGATTTGAAGGGGTTTATGGTTTAGCCAAGAATTAAAGCAGTGGAGGCCAGGCTGAAATCAGGTTTGAATAGGTGAATATGAGGGAATGAATCAAAGAATAAGAGAGTCATCTGCAGATTAGCGAGATCAAGGGGAGTCTGTTAATCTTGAAAATAGTGGGGTGAATGTGGAGGCATGGGGCACTCCTTTTTTAAGGGGGTGCAGAGGTGAAAGGGATGAACACATTTTGAATGAAATGCCATTTTTGTTATAAATCTTTGAACTGTGTTAGAACTCCGTTTTCTTGGAGAGAGAGTGAAGGAGGTGGTCAGTAAGATCAAAGGCTTTGTTGAGGTCAGTAAAGACCTGCTCCTGAAAGGTTCCATTGTTCATATTGATGTAAATGGACAGCTGGTTGTAGATAAGTATTTTCCTCTACACCCCCCCCCCCCAAGTATAGAGAGGATGGAGCTAGGACATTAATAGGAGGCATTCTCTGGTTGAGGTTATTGGAGAAGGGTTTGACAAGAGCGGTTTTCTGTATGTCTGGCATTGTGTTTTGAGTTAAGCAGAAGTAAGTATTGAGAAGTCTTATGGTAGGAAGTCTTTGCAGAGCGAGCTGAACCATGGTGTAGGTGGTCTCCACCAGGTTGTGTATCCAGTGTTATGTTATCTAGGTCTTTGTAAATGATTTTCTTAAAAATAAAAGATGGTTAACATGGTTGGGGCTTGATGAGTTGGGAGAAAATGCAGAGATTATGGTAAAATGAGGTAGCCGAATTCCTTGAGAAAGTCAGAAGCTACAAGCTGGCCTTCAGAGCTCTAATGGGAATTGGAGGGGGGTTAAGACCTTTTGATTTCCTGCCTGTGAGGTTTACTTACTGCTGGAACTGAGCAGGGTTGTGTAGCAGGGCCAGTTGTTTGTGTTTTGAAATATGTATTTTTCTGCCTGTGTATGGCTTGTTTAGCTGTCGCACAGAAAAGTAAAAGCAGTTCAATTTTCTGCTAATGAAGTTTAATTTTATAAGGACCATGCAAGTTTTCCAAGTTTGAGTAGAGGTATCAGTTCAGTGGGTAGCCAGTTTTTTTTTTTTTTTTTGGCGCATTTCAAAAGGTACAATGTGAGAAGTTAAACAAGGGTATATGCAAGAGCTGTGTCAGCAGAGGTGCAGTTCTGTAAGTCAGTAATAGGTTACAAGGTGATAGCTGGTAGATGTTATTTTCAGTAGAGCTGGTGGATCGTTGTTTAATGATAACTAGCTTGGGAAGCAGTTTTGGTGGTACCAAGTAGTAATAGATGCAATGAAGAACAGAAAAGGAGAGAGAGTGTCACACACACAGATACATATACAAAGAGAGAGAGGCTGTACATTAATCTTTAAAAGGAGAGAGAGTGTCACACACACAGATACATATACAAAGAGAGATAGGCTGTACATTAATCTTTAAAAGGAGAGAGAGTGTCACACACACAGATACATATACAAAGAGAGAGAGGCTTTACATTAATCTTTAAAAGGAGAGAGAGTGTCACACACACAGATACATATACAAAGAGAGAGAGGCTTTACATTAATCTTTAAAAGGAGAGAGAGTGTCACACACACAGATACATATACAAAGAGAGAGAGGCTTTACATTAATCTTTAAAAGGAGAGAGAGTGTCACACACACAGATACATATACAAAGAGAGAGAGGCTTTACATTAATCTTTAAAAGGAGAGAGTGTCACACACACAGATACATATACAAAGAGAGAGAGGCTTTACATTAATCTTTAAAAGGAGAGAGAGTGTCACACACACAGATACATATACAAAGAGAGAGAGGCTTTACATTAATCTTTAAAAGGAGAGAGAGTGTCACACACACAGATACATATACAAAGAGAGAGAGGCTGTACATTAATCTTTAAAAGGAGAGAGAGTGTCACACACACAGATACATACACAAGGAGAGCGAGGCTTTACATTAATCTTTAAAAGGAGAGAGAGTGTCACACACACAGATACATATACAAAGAGAGAGAGGCTTTACATTAATCTTTAAAAGGAGAGAGAGTGTCACACACACAGATACATATACAAAGAGAGAGAGGCTTTACATTAATCTTTAAAAGGAGAGAGAGTGTCACACACACAGATACATATACAAAGAGAGAGAGGCTTTACATTAATCTTTAAAAGGAGAGAGTCTCACACACACAGATACATATACAAAGAGAGAGAGGCTTTACATTAATCTTTAAAAGGAGAGAGAGTGTCACACACACAGATACATATACAAAGAGAGAGAGGCTTTACATTAATCTTTAAAAGGAGAGAGAGTGTCACACACACAGATACATATACAAAGAGAGAGGCTTTACATTAATCTTTAAAAGGAGAGAGAGTGTCACACACACAGATACATATACAAAGAGAGAGAGGCTTTACATTAATCTTTAAAAGGAGAGAGTGTCACACACACAGATACATATACAAAGAGAGAGAGGCTTTACATTAATCTTTAAAAGGAGAGAGAGTGTCACACACACAGATACATATACAAAGAGAGAGAGGCTTTACATTAATCTTTAAAAGGAGAGAGAGTGTCACACACACAGATACATATACAAAGAGAGAGAGGCTTTACATTAATCTTTAAAAGGAGAGAGAGTGTCACACACACAGATACATATACAAAGAGAGAGAGGCTGTACATTAATCTTTAAAAGGAGAGAGAGTGTCACACACACAGATACATATACAAAGAGAGAGAGGCTTTACATTAATCTTTAAAAGGAGAGAGAGAGTGTCACACACACAGATACATATACAAAGAGAGAGAGGCTTTACATTAATCTTTAAAAGGAGAGAGAGTGTCACACACACAGATACATATACAAAGAGAGAGAGGCTTTACATTAATCTTTAAAAGGAGAGAGAGTGTCACACACACAGATACATATACAAAGAGAGAGAGGCTTTACATTAATCTTTAAAAGGAGAGAGAGTGTCACACACACAGATACATATACAAAGAGAGAGAGGCTTTACATTAATCTTTAAAAGGAGAGAGTGTCACACACACAGATACATATACAAAGAGAGAGAGGCTTTACATTAATCTTTAAAAGGAGAGAGAGTGTCACACACACAGATACATATACAAAGAGAGAGAGGCTTTACATTAATCTTTAAAAGGAGAGAGAGTGTCACACACACAGATACATATACAAAGAGAGAGAGGCTTTACATTAATCTTTAAAAGGAGAGAGAGTGTCACACACAGATACATATACAAAGAGAGAGAGGCTTTACATTAATCTTTAAAAGGAGAGAGAGTGTCACACACACAGATACATATACAAAGAGAGAGAGGCTTTACATTAATCTTTAAAAGGAGAGAGAGTGTCACACACACAGATACATATACAAAGAGAGAGAGGCTTTACATTAATCTTTAAAAGGAGAGAGAGTGTCACACACACAGATACATATACAAAGAGAGAGAGGCTTTACATTAATCTTTAAAAGGAGAGAGAGTGTCACACACACAGATACATATACAAAGAGAGAGAGGCTTTACATTAATCTTTAAAAGGAGAGAGAGTGTCACACACACAGATACATATACAAAGAGAGAGAGGCTTTACATTAATCTTTAAAAGGAGAGAGAGTGTCACACACACAGATACATATACAAAGAGAGAGAGGCTTTACATTAATCTTTAAAAGGAGAGAGAGTGTCACACACACAGATACATATACAAAGAGAGAGAGGTTTTACATTAATCTTTAAAAGCAGAGAGAGTGTCACACACACAGATACATATACAAAGAGAGAGAGAGGCTTTACATTAATCTTTAAAAGGAGAGAGAGTGTCACACACAGATACATATACAAAGAGAGAGAGGCTTTACATTAATCTTTAAAAGGAGAGAGTGTCACACACAGATACATATACAAAGAGAGAGAGGCTTTACATTAATCTTTAAAAGGAGAGAGTGTCACACACACAGATACATATACAAAGAGAGAGAGGCTTTACATTAATCTTTAAAAGGAGAGAGAGTGTCACACACACAGATACATATACAAAGAGAGAGAGGCTTTACATTAATCTTTAAAAGGAGAGAGAGTGTCACACACAGATACATATACAAAGAGAGAGAGGCTTTACATTAATCTTTAAAAGGAGAGAGTGTCACACACACAGATACATATACAAAGAGAGAGAGGCTTTACATTAATCTTTAAAAGGAGAGAGAGTGTCACACACAGATACATATACAAAGAGAGAGAGGCTTTACATTAATCTTTAAAAGGAGAGAGTGTCACACACACAGATACATATACAAAGAGAGAGAGGCTTTACATTAATCTTTAAAAGGAGAGAGAGTGTCACACACAGATACATATACAAAGAGAGAGAGGCTTTACATTAATCTTTAAAAGGAGAGAGAGTGTCACACACACAGATACATATACAAAGAGAGAGGCTTTACATTAATCTTTAAAAGGAGAGAGAGTGTCACACACACAGATACATATACAAAGAGAGAGAGGCTGTACATTAATCTTTAAAAGGAGAGAGAGTGTCACACACACAGATACATATACAAAGAGAGAGAGGCTTTACATTAATCTTTAAAAGGAGAGAGAGTGTCACACACAGATACATATACAAAGAGAGAGAGAGGCTTTACATTAATCTTTAAAAGGAGAGAGAGTGTCACACACACAGATACATATACAAAGAGAGAGAGGCTTTACATTAATCTTTAAAAGGAGAGAGAGTGTCACACACAGATACATACACAAGGAGAGCGAGGCTTTACATTAATCTTTAAAAGCAGATGCATCATTTGAAATATTTATTTTAAATGGTTACAGAAGTAAGCTATGCATCCTATTTAATATATTGCAAATACTAGCAAAACAATGTGGTCTTCAGAAAACCTAGTTTCTGTTGCTATTTAAATTAAACACATGCATTGCTTAATTCAAGGAAATACATTAACAAATCAAAAGTAATGGATAGTAGAGCCAAACCTCTCAACTGCCCAGATTATTGCCTCATATTTTTAGTCTGTTCGTCATAACATTTGTAGTTTTCTGGTAAAACAGTAAGAATTGAAGTCACTAAATAATGACATACATTTGAGTTTCAGACTTTGAATTCTTCAGAAAATGCATGCTATCACAAGCTCTGTTATTCTAGAAACAGAGTCTGTAAGAGCAATATTTAAAATGTGTTCCTTTTATATGGACCACTGTTCCCCCATTATATTAGGCTTTGTCCAGATTTCTTGCACTAAGAAGTTGAAAAGTGCTTATTGCAGAACTCCACTCAAACTAGTTAATGGTCTACAAGTCCATTATAAAACAAAATTGACTTAGCAAAATTCAGAACAGTTGCAGCAACGTTAACAGTTTGAGAGATTTCATAACGTATAAAATGAAGCAAACCAAAACCTCTTCATAGCTCTGTGAGTGCACTTTAGAGCCAAGGGTGTTTTTTGTTCTATTCCCTAGCAGTGAAGGGGTGGGGGGGACTAATTGAGGACTGTGCTCTAAAACGTCATCGAATAAGGTGGTATAGTTGTTAAAATTACCTTGATTAACACATGAAGTGGTGGTTTACATAACTTTCATGGTAGTAGCAGAAAGGTCCACAGCGAGTGGAGTGGACTGGACCCTTAAACACACTACTAGTGAAATAGTCCTTACTTACAAGCCTCTTCAGACCCAATGGTCCCATGGTCCGGTCAGGAGTTCCAGCTGTTAGTATTGTGCTAGCCCAGGGAAAGGTCTGCGTCAGGTGATGAAATGTAAAACATTTTCCTGCACATTGACTTTCCTACTCTCGGTCCCCTGACTCCTAATGGACATTACCTCAGTACCTGTACCACTAGTCCTCATCCATGATCTTGGGACACATATTACATCTATGCAGTGCCTTCCTAAGTCCTAATGGACCTTACCTCAGTACCACTAGCCCAACCTTCCTCCTCATTGTTAAATTTACCATCTTTATTCTTACTGCATCTTGTTAAAGACCCTTTCAGTCTACCCTGGCTTGCTTAAAAAGATGATTAAAAGGGGCTACACATCCCATTAACCCCCTTTTAATCCAGTCTTGCATCCTTCAACTCCCCCATTACTTCTACATCCTCCTGCACAGGCTCTTGGCTCAAGACCCTAAAGCTTGCTAGAAGTCTACATCTCATTTTAGGAGCATCCATCAAATATAGGCTCATCTCAGCCTTACATTTCAGGGTGAAACAGACAGGAGAACAACCACTATTGATACCCTAATTTCTACCTCACCTACCCCCAATCTTCATCCCCCAGTAGCAGATCAACTAGACTTGATCAACTAACTCTTCTGAAGTTTTACCCACACAAACATGCCAGCTGAAGTTTCAGTAACTGCAAAAAGTTGCTTCATTCTCCGTGTGAATGGAGTGGGGGGGACAGACACCTCCCACTGTTGTAGACCCAAGAAGAAGACAAGCTTGTGCAAATGAAATGACTGACACCACATAGAAAGGAAATCATTGCAGTGTCTGGGGAGAAAAAGGAGGTCATTGTCCCACTGTACTCATACCTCATTAGACCCATTATAGAGTAAAACGCCCAGTTTGGTATGTACCTCACAAGACATCTGCAACAGCTGGAAAGGCCGCAGAAATACCTCACTAAAAGAATCACAGGCCTAAAGCAGATGCCCTATGCTGACCACCTAAAATAACTCCAGCTATACTCTGTGGCATATTGTCTACTCAGAGGCAATCTCTGCTTAACATACAAGGTCATGTCAAACCCTGAGCTGTTGGACATGCTCCACATAAAGAAATCCCAATCCCTCAGAGCCACACGCTCCAGGGATCTAAACCTCATCACAATGAACAAAACATGCTGGAGGGATAGGTTCGTGACCCAGAGACTCCCCATACTCTGGAATAGACTGCCCATACATGTCAAGCAGAGCACTTCCTTGGCCCTCTTCAAAAGGAACCTTGACGACTGGATGGGAGATAGGAAATCCACCCCGGGAATCACATCAGTCACCCCGCTAGACAGGGGTCCAGGGAAGTAAATATTGTGGGAAGAAATATCCATGGAATTGTTATGGCTAGGCTTGTATAGGCCCTAGGGCCGATCCTATGTGCACCACTCTATTTGGGTTAACAGTGCCTGGTTCCTGACATATGCAAATTCCACCATAAAAAGTGCAGTTATGGAAGATTTTACTATAACAGTAGATGTCCTTTTCACTGTTGCAGTATTCTAAACAGAAGGGCTCTCTCACCCAGGGCAGCATCACAAACAGCCAGTATACAAAAAGGCTAATGATCTTGTATGCACCTTATGTCACACATGTTCCAGGCATAGAACATAGGACATAAAAGGGACATATGCACACAACTACCTAGAAGTGAATTACCGCAGAAGAGAACAGTCTCCATAGGACAAAAGGAGTGCAGGCACACCCAAAAGGAAAATGCAGAAGAAAAAGGGGAACTCTCAGCCAGAAGGGAATCTAAAACAAAAACTACAACAAACAAGAGGGGGTTGGAAGGAAGGAGTGAATACTGCAACAGTATAGGGAAGCACATCTACTGTTATAGCAAATTTTACACTACTGTACTATGTCCTTCTATATCACTGTTCAAGTATTCTAAACAGAAGGCAGAGTAAAAAAGCTCAAGAAACAGAATGGGAGGTGGAAGCCTGAGAAAAGCCCTCAACAATCCCATATAAATGGTTCTAGCAAAACCAACTCTGGCCCTAGAAACCGTATCCAGCTTATAATGCTTAGTAAAGGTATGCACTGAAGACCAAGTAGCAGCTTCAAGGATGGAACTGATGTCCAACCCCTTGAAGAAAGCACCAGAAGAGGCAACAGCCATAGTGGAATGAGCTCTAACAGAAGTAGACAGAGATTTGCCATGAAAAGTATAACAAAAGGAAATGGCCTTAGATATCCAGGAGGAGATGGTTTGCTTACAAACAGCCAAACCCAATGCCCTGGGATGAAAGGAAACAAGCGGATCAGACTTATGAATGGCCTTAGCTTTGTCCAAGAAGTACCTGCGCTGTGCAAATCCAAGATATGCAGGATCCACTCACTAGCAGACTGAGGAGAAGGGAAAAAGGAAGGGAGTTGTACCGAATTATTCAAGGACTACTCTGACTACCATGGGCATAAAAGAAGGATGTGTGTAGGGATATCTGTCCCTGTGAGAAACCAAAACAGGAGGAATGGCTTTATGACCTGGAGCTCAGAAAAGAAGTAACTAAGGGCCAAGAACAAAGCAGTCTTCCAGGTACAAAGTTTTAAAAAAACAGAATCTGCAGGCTCAAAAGAAGCCCAAGTCAGTTTTTCCAAAACAACATTTAAGATCCCAAGGAGGAGGGAGGCCTGAAAGGCAGGACACCTTTAAGAAATTAATGGAACCACTTCACAAGAACTGAAAAATACTGTTACCACAAAAAGAAGGTCAGTCAAATCCAAACTAAGATCCTTTTATTATAAAACCACTGCAGAAATTTCTAGCTCCTTGGCTATTGCAGCCTTTAACAGAGTACAACTCAATTTTCTTCCCCCCTTATATACCACATTCATTATACAGTTATTCAATAAAACAGACAGTGTAACAATCATGTCATTCATTTAAACTTATAACAAGCTTTTCCAACTCCATTCCTGATTTAAGCCCCTAGGACACATAGTATCAAACTTTAAAATCAGCATAGGCTCTTTTTTTCTCAGTTCTTTTTTTGGTAACAGCACCTTTAAGAAATTGTTTGTCCACAAAATGAGAAGTCAAAAAGAGGATTCGAGGGCAGACAAATGGGCCTTCAGAGAAGAATAGGCCAAGTCAGACTGGAGCAACTCACAGGACCAGAGGGAACCCTGTGAAAACAAGTCGTGGTTATGAGCATGGGACCAGACAGAAGGTCTTTTTCATTTAGACATACAAGATTTTCTGGTTGAGGGTTCCTTTGTCTCCTGTAAAACCCTGATCATGTCCTCAGGAAAGAGGTGCTTGAAAGGGATCAAAACCCTATCATGTGCAATGTCAGTTGAAGTATGGACAAATGAGAATGGATAAGAAACCCCTTGTCCTGTGTGAGGAGATCCATCCAGTGAGTTAACTTGTGGTGATTGCCCCTGGCTAGATGCATTAAGAGGGGGAACCAGTGCTGTCTTGACCAAAAAATGACTAGCAAGATTTTCAGGCAGTCCAGCTGAATCTTCTGTAGGACTACTGGAAGTAGAGGAAGACAAAGGAAAACAAAGAAACATTCCCTAAGAAGGGGAGTCCATCTTCCACTCCAGATGGCATAGCACTCTGGAACAGAAGAGAGGAAATTGCCTGTTCAGAGGGGAGACAAAAAGATCTGCCTGATCCACCAATGGACAGTGTCCATAAACATGTCTCTGTGTCCATTCGTGAGTCTGTGTTTAGGATCTGCTCAGAGTTTGCAACTAGATTGTGCTCTGAAGAAATGTATACGGTCTGAAAAGTTAACCGATAACTGACAGTCACCTTCCCAAACCTGAAAAGCCATCCAGCGTAGGAGGTAAGATTTTGTGACTCCCTGCTTGTTGACATACCTCACTGTAGTGCTGCCTGTCTACACCTTCCAGGGGCCTGGACAGAACTCGGAGTGAAAAGACTGAAGGCAGAATCAGAGCTCTCATCTGTTGGATGTTGATATGGTCTGACTTCTGATGGGGAAGCCAGAGGCCCTGAACTTTCAGGCGACCAAAGAAGCCCCCCATTCCATGTCTGAGGCATTAGTGAACAGTTCTTGAGAAGGGACTGAAGGCTGAATGCTCTCAACCCACACCTGCACAAACAGTTAACTCCACCACTCAAATTCCTTCTTTCGACAGGGAAGGAGAGGTACGCTGAACTCCAGAGGGAACAATGTTACAATCAAACTGAGTTGTGATAGCACTGAAGCTTCTGTATACACAGTCTGACAAGAGGAAGCATTAGAATAGAAGAATCCATGAATCCCAGGGCCTGAAGAAACTCCCTGCCTGGCATGGCAGTCGGAGGAAGAAGAGACTGAAAGAAGGCAGTCAACGACAAAACCTTTAGAGGTGGAAGAAAGGCCAACACTGGAACTGTCCAACTCCTGCATTTTAGTTATAGATAATCCTGAGAGGGAGTTAGGACAGACTTTTGGAAGTTGATAGTGAACCCCAGACTTTGAAGAGGAGAGATGGTGAATGCCAGATGCTGTAACAGGGAGAAGGTGCCTGAAGCAACAGGTCATCTAGATAAGGAAAAAATCTGAATGCCTTGGAGCCTGCAGAAAGCAATCACAGGAGCTAAGTATTTTGTAAATAGCCTGAGGGCAGTAGACAGGCTAAAGGTCAAAGCAGTGATCTAAAAATGAAAGGAAGACCAAGAAACATAAAAACTTCCTCAAAAGAGGGTGAATAGGGTTAAGAAGGCAAGCATCTTTCAGCTACAAAGACACCAGAAAAGCCTGGGGTAATAAAAAAGGGAAACAGGGTATGAACAGTAAGCATCTGAAAAGAAGGGATCTTGAGAAAAGTGTTGAGCCAGGAGAGATCCAGAATAGGTCTCCAAGTGCCCTCCTTTTGAGGAGCCAGGAATATCCTGGAATAAAAACCCTTTCCCATTTGAGAAGGGGGACAGATTGAATGACTCCTTGGTTCACCAGGAATCCCAGAACATCAGGGAAATGAGGACGCTGCTCTAGAGGAGGGTGAGGAATCCCTGAAAAACAAGGTAGTAAATTCCATACCATGAAGTAACCCAAATGGATGATACAAATAACCCAAGAGTCTGAAGTGATGGTACAAAGGAACATGGTCTAAAAGAAAGGGGGGTGAATTGTCAAAGGGAAGCAGGCTTATTTCATAAAGGAGGCTTCTGGGTCACAGAAATCTGAGAAGCCTTTGCAGAGAGCTCCACCTAACACCCTTCCTACCCTTGGAGGCCTGGTGGGGTTGCCTGCAAACAAAGGCAGATCTAGAAGGAAAATTCTTCTGTAACTTACGGATAGGAGAGACAAAAATGTTTAAAGGTCCTGCAAGGCTCTCTCTTGAATTGACTTAAACATGTCAGCAGCAGCAGTCCCAAAATGCTGTTCTATATCCAGAGCAGCATCCAACAACTTGGTCTTAATGTCCTCAGGCAGAGACTGGAAATGAAGCCAAGAATAATGCCTCATGACAGACCCAAAAGCCGCAGCCCTAGAAGAGGCATCAATAGCATCATAACTAGACTTACTACAGTGGTAAGCTGCTTAAAGAAGCAGAACCTAAACTGATTTGCCTTCTGAATCAGAGAGGTCAGAAATAACCTGACAAGCTTGGGCAATAAAGAGAATAGCTGGTCATGTGAGTCTGGTGATTAGCAGTCCTAAAGGCCAAAGTATAGGCAGTTCATTCTTATATATCCTCTGGATTGCCCTACTATCCTTATCAGAAAGCAAATGTTTGGAAAAAGACAAAAACATAGAAGATTTGTCAGAAGAGTGACCACAGCAGGATCAGGAGGACATTTAAATAAAAACTGACAATTCTCAGGGACCTTACTGAACCTCTCAGATTTCTTAGGAGCAGGAGGCTGAGAATTTGGAAAACTGGAAGCAACAATGAAATTATGTAACAAGGCAGCCAACACAGAAGGAACTGATGATGGTTTAAGAGTATCCACCTGAAGCAACTTATAATATCTTCTCTGAATATCAGACACTAAGAATCCCACTTAAAGTATTCCATCATCCTAGCAATTGTGTCCCCAAAGGACAATTCCTCAAAAGGAGACTCAGAGACTTCTCTTCATCAAAACCATTAGCCAAAGGTGAAGGCATCTGTGAAGAATTGGACAAAGACCCCACACCAGACACTGAATCCTTGTCTGAGGAATCTGGTTCCCCAAACCTTTTGGAAGGGGTAGAGGTCCAAGAAGCAGAGGGTACAAAAACCCCCTTGAGGAGGCTTTAGGGTCATCAAGGCAGAAAACAAGCCCAGATTAAAATGCTTGTCATTCTCTGAAGATCCTTAGGATGGGCCAAAACATGCTTCAGTTTTTGTCTTTTCTTGAATGTACATTAGCCCTAACAAATACTGGAGGTTCCAACCCCTGGTGAGATTCAATAAAAGAACAGTTTTCCCCCAGACATCTAGAGCAGATGCTTGCAAAGCCTCTGAGGATGTGCGAAAAGACAAATCCTTGCCAGCCTCAGATGGGGTCATGGCAGAGGAATCCAAGGAAGACTCTGAATGACCTGCAGAGCTATTACCCACTTCTAAAGGGATGTCTGGTGGAGGCTGAATAGCTAAAGGATCTGTCCGAGTCTTCTTGGCCTTCTTATCTAGGGAGGAGTATTTTGGGGTTAAAGGATTTCGCCATGGTACCCTGTTCTAACTGTTTAAGCAGTTGGTTTTCAAGATAAATGGCCAGGGAAGACAAACAGCTTTTGAGTGTCTTAGGCACAAATGCCTTACAGATACTACAAGAGGTATAGTCATGGAAAACACCCACACAAAAAAAGAATGTTCATGATGATCTTTATGGGGAGTCTGCCTCCCATACTGACATTTTCCCTGCTTAGATGACGATATACGTTCTGAAAGAAGGGGGGGTGAATTGTCTGAGGAACTGATTTGGAAGGGGTAGAGGTCCAAGGAGCAGCAGGTACGAAACCCCCTTGAGGAGGCATTAGGGCCATCAAGGCAGAAACCAAGCCCAGAGTAAAACACACACACACACACACACACACACACACACACACACACACACACACACACACACACACACACACACACACACACACACACACACACGACAAGTGGGAAAAAAAATACAACCCCAATGGGACACTTCACTGGTGGATAAGTATTCAGTGCAGCAACAAGGTGTTCAGACCAACTAGAATAATGGCATTTGAACTGGTGATGAAGTTTGGCTAGTTGCATCCATACATCCCTTTTATGCCCTATGTTCTCTGCGGGGAGCACAAGTGTGACATATGGCGCATACAAAATCATTAGGCTTTCATATACTGGCTGAGAAATGGGCTGTCCTGGGTGGGAGATCCTTTCTGTTTAGGATACTGCAAAAATTGTATAGGAGGACATCTGGCTATGGCTGCTATCATTTCTGCCCGCTGATACCTTGTACTTTATTTAGTACATCACCTAGCACTGAATATGACAATATTCTAATATGTATTGCACGCTGCCAGATTCAATAATCTTATTTTGCATTCGTCTGATGCTGGTATTTCCACAAACTATACAAAGGAATAACCTGCTGTGATTACTACTATAATTTCACATCCATCTACATCTGTATCACCCCTCTGAAATTCATCACTTCAGCATTAGTATTTTACTAATTATAGCCATCTAACGTATAAACCCATTTTTATTTGTGTTGGTCAAACACAGATTAGGTGAAAACTCTTGGTATGGCTTTGAGATGATAACTTTAAATCTGTTTCTGGTGATAATCTATTGTGTTGATGTTTAAGAGCATTGCACACATTTAAAACATTCCATCTCCCAACCTACAAGATCTTTCTGTATTTGTGCAGGACTTCACCTGTTCATGCTCATAGCACTATCAACATATGTATACAACTTTATAATGCAGAGATTGATAGTAGATAGTGGACTATGTACACATTGCTTTACAACGTCCTATAAACATGTGTCTCTCTCACAGACAAATGCAGATTCTGTAAAACAGAACTGGACACAGTCACACATCTTGTTGCAGTGTGTGATGCACTAATGGCAGAGGGCCTGTATATGGAAAGGCATAACAATGTGGCAAGACTGTTACACTGGGGATTATGCAAACATTACAATAATGAAGCAGCTGAGAAGCATTGGAAATGACCACACTAATGGCAGAGGGCCTGTATATGGAAAGGCATAACAATGTGACAAGACTGTTACACTGGGGATTATGCAAACATTACAATAATGAAGCAGCTGAGAAGCATTGGAAATGACCACAAAGCATTAGGGAGAATAATGAAGTTTGTATCCCATGGGATCACCCATAGAGAGAATAATGAAGTTTGTATCACATGGGATCACCCATAGAGAGAATAATGAAGTGTGTATCACATGGGATCACCCGTTCCCAACAGGTCAGAAAACAGACGCAAGAAAACCAGATATAGCAGCCCAGGAAAAGAAGACAAAAGTAGCATTCATCATTGAAATTGTTACATGCAGTGATTACAGTCTTACATACAGAGAGACACAATATCATAAAATATCAAGGCATTGATCATTGAAATTGTTACATGCAGTGATTACAGTGTCTTACATACAGAGAGACACAACATCATAAAATATCAAGGCATTGATCATTGAAATTGTTACATGCAGTGATTACAGTGTCTTACATACAGAGAGACACAACATCATAAAATATCAAGGCATTGATCATTGAAATTGTTACATGCAGTGATTACAGTCTTACATACAGAGAGACACAACATCATAAAATATCAAGGCATTGATCATTGAAATTGTTACATGCGGCGATTACAGTGTCTTACATACAGAGAGACACAACATCTTAAAATATCAAGGCATTGATCATTGAAATTGTTACATGCAGTGATTACAGTGTCTTACATACAGAGAGACACAATATCATAAAATAGCAAGGCATTGATCATTAAAATTGTTACATGCAGTGATTACAGTGTCTCATCATAAAATATCAAGGCATTCATCATTGAAATTGTTACATGCAGTGATTACAGTGTCTTACATACAGAGAGACACAACATCATAAAATATCAAGGCATTGATCATTGAAATTGTTACATGCGGTGATTACAGTGTCTACATACAGAGAGACACATCATAAAATATCAAGGCATTGATCATTGAAATTGTTACATGCAGTGATTACAGTGTCTTACATAAAGAGAGACACAACATCATAAAATATCAAGGCATTGATCATTGAAATTGTTACATGCGGTGATTACAGTGTCTTACATACAGAGACACAACATCATAAAATATCAAGGCATTCATCATTGAAATTGTTACATGCGGTGATTACAGTGTCTTACATACAGAGAGACACAACATCATAAAATATCAAGGCATTGATCATTGAAATTGTTACATGCGGTGATTACAGTCTTACATACAGAGAGACACAACATCATAAAATATCAAGGCATTGATCATTGAAATTGTTACATGCGGTGATTACAGTCTTACATACAGAGAGACACAACATCTTAAAATATCAAGGCATTGATCATTGAAATTGTTACATACGGTGATTACAGTCTTACATACAGAGAGACACAACATCATAAAATATCAAGGCATTGATCATTGAAATTGTTACATGCAGTTATTACAGTCTTACATACAGAGAGACACAACATCATAAAATATCAAGGCATTGATCGTTGAAATTGTTACATGCGGTGATTACAGTGTCTTACATACAGAGAGACACAACATCATAAAATATCAAGGCATTGATCATTGAAATTGTTACATGCGGTGATTACAGTGTCTTACATACAGAGAGACACAACATCATAAAATATCAAGGCACTGATCATTGAAATTGTTACATGCGGTGATTACAGTGTCTTACATACAGAGAGACACAACATCATAAAATATCAAGGCATTGATCATTGAAATTTTTACATGCGGTGATTACAGTGTCTTACATACAGAGAGACACAACATCATAAAATATGAAGGCATTGATCATTGAAATTGTTACATGCGGTGATTACAGTGTCTTACATACAGAGAGACACAACATCATAAAATATCAAGGCATTGATCATTGAAATTGTTACATGCGGTGATTACAGTGTCTTACATACAGAGAGACACAACATCATAAAATATCAAGGCATTGATCATTGAAATTGTTACATGCGGTGATTACAGTCTTACATACAGAGAGACACAACATCATAAAATATCATGGCATTGATCATTGAAATTGTTACATGCGGTGATTACAGTGTCTTACATACAGAGAGACACAACATCATAAAATAGCAAGGCATTGATCAGTGAAATTGTTACATGCGGTGATTACAGTGTCTTACATACAGAGAGACACAACATCATAAAATAGCACGGCATTGATCAGTGAAATTGTTACATGCGGTGATTACAGTGTCTTACATACAGAGAGACACAACATCATAAAATAGCAAGGCATTGATCATTGAAATTGTTACATGTGGTGATTACAGTGTCTTACATACAGAGACACAACATCATAAGATATCAAGGCATTGATCATTGAAATTGTTACATGCGGTGATTACAGTGTCTTACATACAGAGAGACACAACATCATAAAATATCAAGGCATTGATCAGTGAAATTGTTACATGCGGTGATTACAGTGTCTTACATACAGAGAGACACAACATCATAAAATATCAAGGCATTGATCAGTGAAATTGTTACATGCGGTGATTACAGTGTCTTACATACAGAGAGACACAATATCATAAAATAGCAAGGCATTGATCATTAAAATTGTTACATGCAGTGATTACAGTGTCTTACATACAGAGAGACACAACATCATAAAATATCAAGGCATTCATCATTGAAATTGTTACATGCAGTGATTACAGTGTCTTACATACAGAGAGACACAACATCATAAAATATCAAGGCACTGATCATTGAAATTGTTACATGCGGTGATTACAGTGTCTTACATACAGAGAGACACAACATCATAAAATAGCAAGGCATTGATCATTGAAATTGTTACATGCGGTGATTACAGTGTCTTACATACAGAGAGACACAACATCATAAAATATCAAGGCATTGATCATTGAAATTGTTACATGCGGTGATTACAGTCTTACATACAGAGAGACACAACATCATAAAATATCAAGGCATTGATCATTGAAATTGTTACATGCAGTGATTACAGTCTTACATACAGAGAGACACAACATCATAAAATAGCAAGATTTGCAAGCAGAAATTAGGGTAATATGGAAGGAAAATACCCAGTCAGTTCCAATGGTAGTAGGAGCAAAGGGTCTCGTTAAAAATAATTTAAAGAAAAATTTAGATATGCTAACAAAACATGTACCTCCAAATGAACTACAGGAGGAGTCAATTCTGGGCACATTGCAAAGAGTATTTCTGGCCAATATCAAAGACTGAAATAATAATTTCATGAACTTTAATCATACTTTGACTTAGATCAGCAGGGAAGATGAGAGTACCAGGTCATAAGAACCAACTACTCCATTCTGCAAAATGTACCTGATCAAGAAGGGGGCTGTAAATCCACAGAATGAAGAACCAGAATATGTGGTGAGGAAGGAAGTCAGAGTCATTCAGGAGGGAACTGGACAGAAAGGACGGGGTGCAATCTAAACAGACTTAGGGACACATTCTCCTTACAAGCAAATGTAATACACCCCAAAATAATACACATTCTCCTTACAAGCAAATGTAATACACCCTAAAATAATACACATTCTCCTTACAAGCAAATGTAATACACCCTAAAATAATACACATTCTCCTTACAAGCAAATGTAATACACCCTAAAATAATACACATTCTCCTTACAAGCAAATGTAATACACCCTAAAATAATACACATTCTCCTTACAAGCAAATGTAATACACCCTAAAATAATACACATTCTCCTTACAAGCAAATGTAATACACCCTAAAATAATACACATTCTCCTTACAAGCAAATGTAATACACCCTAAAATAATATTCTCCTTACAAAGCAAATGTAATACACCCTAAAATAATACACATTCTCCTTACAAAAAATAATACACATTCTTAAAATAATACATTCTCCTTACAATCAAATGTAATACACCCTAAAATAATACACATTCTCCTTACAAGCAAATGTAATACACCCTAAAATAATACACATTCTCCTTACAAGCAAATGTAATACACCCTAAAATAATAATGTAGCATGTAATAATGTAGCAAGGTTAAAAAAATCAAGTGCTATACAATTTCCATTCTTTCAAAAATATTTCAAATGCATCTCTTAAGTTTTGCTTCTGTTCTAGGAATACACTGCACAAGCCAGCATCTTACATCTTCTATCTAGCTGATGCATAGTACATTACAGTTGTTATGCACCATTAAAAGTTTGCAAGTAATAAATACTGAATGCATACCCTTCTAATCTACAGTAATTTAAGCCTTCTAACACTAAGTTTGTATTGTGTACAGAATGTCTGGGGGGGGTATCTAAATTTATTATTCTACCAGTTGTCAAATTTTTAGCTTTCACACTTCAGTTTTAACTTCTTACTTCTGTCTTTAACTGGGCAGTTGATGCTAATTGTGTACTTTTTTCTATATTTTTTATATTCTAGCATTCTATATTTATATATTTACATTTATATTCTAGACAGAAAACACAATGGCTTCTGTAAACCTTTCCTTGAGCATTCAGTCATTAAAACATAAACTTGACTGCATATTTGTGTAAAGCAAAATACCCATTTGCAACAGCTCCCTAGTCCTTAATAAGCCTGTGAGTATATGATATTGAAATATATCCATCCCATAACCACACAGAAGCAGGAAAGTGCATTAAAAACTAGCATTACTCAGGTTTGCAGACATCTCTGATAGCATATATATATATTTTTTTATTTATTTTACATTTGTTAACCGGGAGGATCCGACTGGATACATGTCCATTTTCAGCGGAGGCCCGGGGAGAAAAGCTCCAGACAAGACAATACAAACAAGTCACAAAAAAAAAAAAAACAATTATAAATTAACTAATGCAGGTAGAGGTTTAGTTTTATAAAATCAAATCAAGGTAAGGTTAGTAATTACAATATATTCAAACAATGATTCAGTAGATATACTTGAGACCCTGAGTCTGGGAACAATGTAAGTTCAGAGAGATAGCTAGCCAGGATTACGACAGTAGCAGGTACGTGTTGACCATAGATAGAGTTTTAGTTTGGTCTTAAATAGACTTAAGGAGGGGAGTGAGGTAATATCAGGAGGAAGTTTGTTCCAGATTCTCCCTACTGAGTTGCTAAGAAGAGAATCTCCGGCCGTGTTATTAGTTTTACAAGTTTGGATGAGGAGGCGGCAGGATGACCTCAGTGTTGGAGGGTTATTGCAAAGGGAGATACGTTTTTTGAGTGAGGGAGAGTAGAGTATTCAAGTACCTAGTCTTTCTTCTGAATTTCCCCACACAGACATTTATTAAACCATTCTGTATTCTTGGATTTGCTGGGCCATTGAAATGTTTGCTTAAACACATACAACAATTAGCCTTCTGAACATCCAGCAAAACACACTCCTGGCGTTGAGGTTTACAGTCCGAGTAGCACAAAGAAATAACACTATATGCTTCCTTAAGGTGACATCTTTACAATTAGGAAAAAAGAAAATTCTTCTACGAATAACCCAGAAGTATTCAAATGTGAACCCAAAAGTATTGCCATCATATTGGGTCTCCATCATTTTTTACTCAAAATGATATTCAGTCAGTCGCATTTCACATACACTGAGTTGATCTAGTATATAACATCTGTTGGCACCGAGAAGATTCATCTCCCTTTTGATATTCAGTACCAGTATTGGTAATATATTTCAAAGTAAATGGCAGACGTTCTTTACTGTCAATATCATGCAACACAGAAAAAAAGAAATATCCTATATACGCCACACTTTGCTTTTCTAACTGAACTCCCTCCCCAGGGCTATTGAGAGCAACTTTATTAAATGTCTGCAAAGCTTCTTTGCTTAAACATGCAGCTGGTTGTGCTAATTGCACATTAATCAACATTCCCGATAAAGAAAATACTATTAAGTTATATTCATTTAGAAAGACTCCTATACTTGACTGTTCCTGCTGCAGTCTTTCTTCACACCAACTCATTAAACTTTCCTCTGTATTTGCCCCTCCTCACAAATCTTGTTAACACCTCAGCAGTCCAATTATAACAACTCATTGTAAAACATTGACTTTCCAGCACCTGGCTAGGAGTACGATTGAAACTGACTAATAGTAACAGTAGATACCACCATAAACATATAAGTATTAAAGAAGCATATTAAAGTATAAGCTTAGTTACCATAACCCCCCCCCCCCCATTTCAGATTTTGCAAAATACAGATAAAGCACTACAAAGTAAAAAGCAGTGTGAATTAATGACACAGTTAAGCACTGGCTTAAGGTAAGGGTGACCCGATCATGTAGCCCTCCTGCTTGTGTGTGTATGTCACTCACATTACTGGTTTGTTCCTTCATAGTACATAGACTTGTCAGTCCCTATTTCCCACAGTTGGCAGTAGAGCTTTTCAACACTTCTGACTTACAAGATGACTTAACTGACTTGTCTCATACCACCATGATGTATGTTTTTCACTTCCTTCCTTACTCAAACTGTTTTTTTCCAATCCAAAATCTAGCACAAGGCCAACTGGAATCATACTCAGCCCCTGCAAATGTATATTCTCCATATGTATGAACAGACAGTAAGTGTATAGAAATAGCACATCTGTAATAGATAGGTTCATAGGTAAGCACTAGGCAAGCTGCCCATGGAGGACATTTTAAACCTTTTGTGCTCAAATTAACATATTTCTTTTGGTCAGAGTTTGCTTACCCATCCCATTGTCGATAATTATATATTACCCCTAATGAGAATAACTAGGATCATACCATAGCTAATTTGAGGGGACCCATGCCTGGGTAAAGCATTTCGGAGCTGCCTCTGTCCATTATTAGTACAGGGAGCAGACCTGTGAAAAATTCTGTTTCCCATCTATAGATCTAAGTTGCACTTGAATATAGACAGGGATAAACTTTGTTTTATATGGATGAGAACTCTGTTCCAGAGCAGCAGTATCCTATGCAACATATACCCATCCCTCTGATAAAATATTTCTGATGCCACTTGACTTGCTCATGTGCAGTAACTCAGAGGATGCCTTGTATGCCAGACACAAGTCACCTCTCAGCAGTCAGTAGGATAAAGAGTATAGTGGCAGAACTCTGAGTAGGCCCATGTAGGACATGTTGTTTAGGCCTCATATCCTTTTAGTAAGGTGAGCAGTTGCATGATTTGGGACAGACACATGCCAAAAACGGCATTACATTTAATGATTGCCTTAATGAGAGCTGAGTAAAGGGGCACAGTGACATCCCTAGATCTAGACTTAATCTCTTTGTTTATAAGCTGTGCAATCTAGAAGGATTTTCTTACAACAATGGACGCATCTTGATCAAAAGCTAGTTCACTGCCCAAATAAATTTCTAAGTCCCAAACAACTGGGTCAACTCTTAGGGGTGTATTGTCAATGTGGTAGTTCCTTGGGGTAGATAACTTCCCAAAGGATATAATAAAACATTTTTTGGCATTTAGTAATAGGCATGCATTTACTTTTTTTATTATTTTATGTAAATAGATAAATAAAAATGGTATCATAGGTGTGCGCTTCACTTTTTTATTTTTATAAATAGATAAATAAATAAAAATGTACTTATAGGCATACTTTTCATGTCCAGAGCAACTTCATATCTGTCTCAGCGTTCATCATATTATTGCTCTGATAAAACTTTTTCCATCGAGGCTAAAATTCCAGTTTATTCCATAGGTTGCATTATTGGTTCAAAACACCTGCTAGAGAGTAAAGACAAGTGTTGTGCTTCGAGAAATCCTTTTCTAGCTGGTATCACATTCCCTCTAAAAGCAAGCCTGCATTCCATACTCAGTAGCACGAATCTTGATGAGGCATGGAGGAGATTTTCCATTTGTGTCCCATGGGAGACTATTTTCATTTGAAAAAGAAAGTATGGCAGCCATATTATACTATGACAGAGTGTGTGTGTGTGTGTGTGTGTGTGTGTGTGTGTGTGTGTGTGTGTGTGTGTGTGTGTGTGTGTGTGTGTGTGTGTGTGTGTGAGTGAGTGTGTGTATATATATATATATATATATATATATATATATATATATATATATATATATACTGTATATAGACAAATGGCACACAGATACACACACACATACATAGTATATGATAAACTAGTTTTACATGACCCCCTCTAACATTCTTTGATAAATCTGACCCCCTCCAACATTCTTTGATAAATTTGCCAACCCCAACCATAATAAGGATAAGGAAACTGCCCCCTGAGGCATTCCTGAGGTAAATTGATGGGCACTTTTTTGTAATACAAGCAAACAGCCTAAAAATGACATGGAGCTATAATGCAATGCCATAAAGTGGCCTGACCTCCTGCTAGATGAAGGGTGACCATGGGGTGCAATGCCGATGCCAGTCAGCAGCTAGATGGTGCAGGGCAGACTAACATGGACTATACCCTGAAAACCTGTTTTTGGAAAATAGACTGCCATGTCCATACTTAGAAAGGAGTTAGAGTTCAAGTAGAAAGGAGTCAGAGACCATCAATTGACAAACTGGTCTTCTATCCTTTTTTAAGATAGCGCCCCTCCAAGCTGGTACCTAGAGCAGTGGCTCTTACAATAGCTGGACTACTTGATATGGTCCCATCTGTTGATTCTTTAGTTGCCTGGAAGGCTTGGTATGGGGGGGGGGGTTGGGGGATATCCTGGTGAATTGTTTTTGGATGTTTTTTACATCATGGATAATCCATCACAAACAATATGTCTGAATAGAATCATTCTCATTACTTTTCCCAGAGTTTCCACATTCACAGAAATACATATGCACACATGAATCCATAAATGTAACACAATAAACATATATAATATTTTCTACATATGCAGGATAGTGTCCATAGGTGTACAGGTATGCACCACAGAGCTATACAGGTACTACACATTATCAGGTGTACACGTTTGCATCACAGAGGTGTACAGGTATATATCACAGAGTTGCAGAGGTATGCATCAAAAAGGTGTGCAGGTATGCATCGCAGAGATGTACAGGTATGCGTCATAAACTTCTTTCATTGGCACTGTGGCAGACTTCTAACAACCTCTCACTTAAGAGGTTTAGAATAAAATAAAAAATACATTCCCCTGGTATTACTCTGTGACAGACCTTTCCTTCTCTCACCTACTAATCCCTTTCTTTTTCATTTAGGAGAACTCTACTCACCCACCCCTCTGTAAACAGTTCTGGCCCTCTGCCCCTAAGTCCTTCCTCATCTATTTAACTCCATCCACATGTCACCCTTCCCTAACTTTTCCAGCTCTGAGTTATATATTGTAGGGGATTATATCCTGCTATCATATCTATGAATGTTTATTGTAGTGTAATCTATTCTCCAACATCTAATAACCCCCCTCCTGTCCTAGCTAGTTATTTAAGTTGTCCCACCTGTGCCCTCACTCTCTTTCTTATCGCTCAGTGGTACCCAACACTCCTACCTACTTTGGCCTGACCCCTGCTCCCCCTAGAACCTTCCAATTACTTCTCAGTTCAGCTCTTCACCACTGGTAACAGCTTGTGCTACCAAACACGTGCATCTCCCTTTTCACAGTCTTCCTCTTTACCCATTTCCTTTTTCCCCTCGTCTCTTCCCCCATTTCTCGTCTTCCATCCTCGGATCATCTTCCTTATCCATGTATTTATCTCTTCTGCCTTTACCAGTATCCTTGCATATGTCCATATCACTGGTGGACTGTATGCCCAGCTAATGTTTTATCTCCACTTACCCTTCCTTATACACTTGCAATGGACAGACTGTATGTGCATCTAACAATGCGTCCTGTCCCATTCTTCCATAAATACTTACCATGAATGGACTGTGTGTCCATTTATCAATGCTTTCCCCCATACCCTTCCATATATACCCCAGGAAGGGTGTGCCCATCCCTCCTTACCAGTATCTCATACATCTGGGCATCTAATCAAACTTGTGTCACCTACGATGCAGTTAGGGATTTATACATCCATGCCATGGGGCAGTGGTGGTGGGAGGAGTTTCTGTCTGTGATGTTGACACATCCCCCGTGATGGGACTGTGCCATAATCATTAGACAGATTGCTAGTAAAACTAAGACTGTGGGGGTTGGGGCGATGGAACTAGCTGATGTTGCATGTGGTGATGCATATGATGTCATAGCTCTGCTCAGTTATGGCATGCAAAATGTCCTCCTCCCTAAAGCACAAAGCCAGTGTCTATGATGCTGTGTTCTGCTCCATTGCATTTCCACTGCCCATCTCATCATTGGTGCAGTCCCAGTCCCAAGGGATAGTATCAGGGACAATAAGGAAAAAATGGTGCAGTCAGGCAGATAATGTCCATCTGGGGGCATGCAAATAAGAAGGGGGAAGAGTACTACCTGCAAGTGAGTGACTATCAGAGGCCACTGGTGACTCCCTCAGATCACCACTACCATTGAATTGCCATCACCAGATGGAGAAGCAGGCCTGAAGGTATATGGTGTGCTGGCAGGAGGAGGGCAGGTCTGATGGAGGGATAGGGACCAATGCCACACCAGAGGTACAGCCATGGCAGATGTGAGGTTGGGACTAGTGCCACACCAGAAGTACAACCATGGCAGATGTGGGGTAGGGACCAGTGCCACACCAGAGGCCCAACCATGGCAGGTGTGGGGTAGGGACCAGTGCCACACCAGAGACACAACAATGGAAGATGTGGGGTAGGGACCAGTGCCGCACCAAAGGCACAGCCATGGCTGATGTGGGGTTGGAACCAGTGCCACACCAGAGGTACAGCCATGGAAGATGTGGGGTAGGGACCACTGCCACACCAGAGGATCAACCATGGCAGATGTGGGGTAGAGACCAGTGCCACACCAGAGGCCCAACCATGGCAGGTGTGGGGTAGGGACCAGTGCCACACCAGAGACACAGCATTGGAAGATGTGGGGTAGGGACCAGTGCCACACCAAAGGCACAGTCATGGCAGATGTGGGGTTGGGAGTGGGACCAGTGCCACACCAGAGGTACAGCCATGGCAGATGTGGGGTAGGGACCACTGCCACACCAGAGGATCAACCATGGCAGATGTGGGGTAGAGACCAGTGCCACACCAGAGGCCCAACAATGGCAGGTGTGGGGTAGGGACCAGTGCCACGCCAGAGACACAGCATTGGAAGATGTGGGGTAGGGACCAGTGCCACATCAAAGGCACAGCCATGGCAGATGTGGGGTTGGGAGTGGGACCAGTGCCACACCAGAGGTACAGCCATGGCAGATGTGGGGTAGGGACCACTGCCACACCAGAGGATCAACCATGTCAGATGTGGGGTAGAGACCAGTGCCGCAACAGAGGCACAGCATTGGCGGATATGGGGTAGGGACCAGTGCCCCACCAGAGGCACAGCCATGGCAGATGAGCGGTAGGAACCAGGGCCACACCAGAGGCACAGCCATGACAGATGTGGGGTAGGGACTAGTGCCACACCAGCAGCCCAACCATCACAGATGTGGGGTAGGGACCAGTGCCACACCACAGGCACAGCCATGGGAGATGTTGAAAAAAAATGGTAAAATAAATGGATAAAAATTTTAAAAAAGGAAAAAAAATCAAAAAGTATATAGGAAAGATAGTGATGGAGAGAGAGAAACAGAGAAAAGAGAAGGTATCAGTGCTCTGACTGTTTCTGAAGTTTACTGGTGTATCATATTAACTACATTATGCCGGGGTGATACTGCTCATAAATAGGTATATAAACTCAAATGTACCCATTGGATGATGTGCAAACAGATCTGCAGTGCCACTGTGCCCATGGTGGGGGCCAAGGGGGGTGGGAGATTAGCTACACCACCAGGAGGGTATATGACAGTATGTCTCTGTGACCATGTTGTATTGGGCAAGGTAAAATAACTTTTATGTGAACTTGGACAGTGTTAATATTTATGCAGCAATATATGTCACTGTGGTTTACCAAAGGCAGAGAAACAATTCTTGCCAACAAAAACATATGTTGACGGGTGGTTAACAACCACTGTAATGTAGTTTGTCTACATTATTTGTGGTGTCAGCTGTATAGCATGGTAATCAATAGTGTGGCAAGGTAGTGTTAGGTTGTGAACAACGGCATGTTAAAATGTACTAGCAGCTTACTGCTTACATATATTACATATATTTCTTTTTCTACTCTCTGGAATCTCTTTAAGCCATAACACTGCAATAGCCAGGGTGAGTGATCTCCACACACATGCTCACTGTATTTCAGGGGCAAACATGTGACTACTGTAACATGACTGTGTCTTGTAGCGTAGTACAGGTAGACTGTACTATAAGATAAACATGACAGAAATAATCACTTGAAACAGGCTCATTAGCATATTGACTTGTCTAAAAGTCTCAAACTTGTGAGATAAGAGCAACCACAACCATTAAAAGGCTGATCATACTATGGAAACTTGCAAGAGAAAGTTAAATTACAACAAGCTAAAAAGGGGCAAAACTTGCCAATGCTCACACCTCCGATTCAGTGGTAAATAACAGCTCTAAAAATCCAAATCCGCTGTAGCAAATGTACCAAAACAGTCATGATGAACGCCAATAAATGAAAAATAATTTATTAAGCCAAACAACTCAGTGTAGCTTTTCGTTGGCGCTCTGCACCAACTTCTTCAGAATTTAAAACAGAAAACTTGCGCCATTACAATGGCTTACATAAATACATTAAAACTGAACATGTGATCAACACGCCCCCCTGCTCCTTCCATCTAATTTAAAGGTACCGCTCACCAAACATAACTTTAAAATTACAACGATCGCTGCCTAGAATCTGAAATTACAATTTATGATAGATTACCTCTACCAACCATATATATGGAAAATATGGAAAAACATATTCTATACATGCGTATCTATTGTGAATTGACATTTTAAAAAAATCACAAAACAAATTTTAAACTACATTATTACAAAATACAAACATTTGAATGCCCACTCTATCAAAGGCTTAAAAATAATGAAAAATGCAACTGAATTACTTTAACTTATTATCACGTGTTATGACAAGCTTATTTAGCTGCCAGAGCCTCGAGGGAACATAAGCTACCATAAAGGATAATGTCCAGTACTACAATAATAGGATATGCCCTACCTCTCTAAACTTCTCAGTTTGAGAACACTACTAATTGATAGCATGTTATTGAGGCCAGGGTAGTGATAAGCCTCCAATTTTAACTGCCACATTAATTCTCTGAATTCTAATCTCAGAGATTCCAGGCCCCCCTATTCTCTGTTGTAGCTTCCCCAATGCCTGTGGAACCAACTTTAGACTGCCCCCCCTTGGATTCTCTTATACCCCTGTGTAATGTCAGGTAAACTCCTCTTATGCAGTTGTGCACCTCTAGCCAGAGAGGTACTCAATTTTTTTCCACTTCTTCAGCAGTGCTACACTGCCAGTCTGCTAATCAGATATTTATGTCTTCAGGCAAAACAATTGAATAGATGGTTCATTATCATAAGGTCTCCCAACATGTCACCGGATGTAACTTTATATCCATCTCCCATCTATTAAAGTAAATGCTTATTTCTTCAATGTACTCACCAACAAAAATCTTCTGAGATTTGCCTATGTTCTCTAAATGTTCTCTTGTAAGCTTCTGAAGTAAGTTTGAATATTCAGATACATTTTTTTGATCTTTAAAAAGTTTGCTCATTCATTTTCAGACATTTTAAACCCAGAAAGCAGGAGTAATAAGAACCTCACCTGCAGCTCACTGCACAAATGTTAAAATACCCAACTAAAAGCATCATGCTTATCATCCTGTCTGTACAGATAAAACAATTGAGTACTGACTTGGGCAACCAAACTAAGTCTGTCATCCCCATTCATCTTTCTAGGCTTGTAAAGGCTATTAGCCTAGTCCACACCTATGAACCTAAGAAGAGTAATTAATTTTGTTTAATGCAAGTTATCTTTTCTGCTCTCCATGATAATCCTTCTGTTCTTTCTCTGCAGATTTAGCTTCTCTCTCTCTTCTCCATCCCTTTGCACCTCAAGGTATTTCATTCCTCAGTTTCTTCAAGGAATCATTCTTCCAGCTCCAGCTTCAGTTTTCATAATTCAAGCAGCATTCTGAGGTCATCTCAGGATGGACTCAGTTTCATTTTTATTTATGTAGGTATGTAAGTATTTATTTATTTTGTTGATTGGGAGAGACCATCTACACCTACCGAAAAGCCCCTTTTCAATGGCTGCCCAAGAAAAAGAAAAATATAATTCTGTACAATAATATAATAATCCAAACAGATGAAAAGTAACTGATACAACAGTAGAACTAGAACGGAGATAACATTACAGTAAAAAGCCATCTTATTATATCAAAAAAGAAAGTAAATTGCAAGTATATCACTTTCTTTATAAATGGATTGTGCCTTACATTAGCCAGGAGTTGGTATGCTTACTATCGAAAGTACAATGTTCAAATAATTTAGAATGTTGCTTTGCTGCATATTTCGCACCCATAGCTACTAACCACTCTGTACTTTTAGTGGACTGAGTCTTAGCTGCACATAAGTCAGTCATAATCTTACCCTTGGTTGTACTGTCAGATTGAATTGCTTTAACTCAGCATTCCTTAGTCAGCTCTGATACAGACATTTTTCCATACTCCAGAAACTAATTTTTGACATTTTTAACTACTTTGTCTTAAAAAAATAACCGTTCAAGTCACGCTCCACTTTAATTTGTAGCTGCAAGGGATCACAAACTTTCTGGTGACAAAATTCTTTGCAGGCAGTTCAGTTCCTAATATCCATAATGTTGGAAACTAATTTATATGTGAAAAAAATTTATAATCTCGCCTGATGCCATTAATTAAAATATGCGATAGGGAAATACTGTCTCATAATCTGCACTGCTGCTACTAATTACCATGTGATGGGAAATGGGATTTAAGACTGCATGGTAAAAGTGTAAAAGTGTACTCTAGGTAATATTCAGTGGATCCAAATAAGTTTTACACTGACCAGCTGTAGAGTAGAACTCATTCACCTTGCTCGCTGCCAGAGCCTTCCAGTGTTATCTTAAAAACAGTAACTAAAGGTAAGGAAACCCTATCTATGCCTGGGTAATAGACGCTAGCAAAGCCTTTGATAGGGTCAATTGGGACTTCCTATTCTTGGTATTATCATTTTTTAACATTCCCTCTGATTTTATCAAGACTATTAAAACTCTATATCACAGTGCATACACAAGGCTATATATTAATGGTCAATACTCTCAACCCATAAAAATTGCAAATGGCACCAGGCAGGGGTGTCCTCTCTCTCCTCTTTTATTTAACCTATATCTTGAACCCCTCTTTCTACTTCTATCCCAACAAACACATCACTCTATCCCTATATTTTATAAAACCAAGATTAGCCTGACTGCTTTTGCCGATGACTTGAATCTTTACTTTGAACACCCAACGTCTGACATGGGAAAACTAGAAAGATCCTTGAACTCCTTTGCTAATATAGCAGGATATCAAATTAACAAAAATAAATCCTTTATATTCCCGATCAACCCCCGCGCTCATAGAAACTATCTATTCCCTGATACGACCTGCCATGTAGAGTACTCCATTAAATATTTAGGAATTTGCTATGACCACACTTCTACGTCTATTCTTCAATCCAATTTATTTTGTTTATGGTCCTCTGTCTCCCAGGATATCTTAAGATGGCAAAAACTGAACATTCCTATGCTTGCTAAAACTTCTATCATCAAAATGAACGTCTTTCCTAAACTTCTTTACCTATTAAATTCCTCGCTATCTTCCTCCCCCTCCTCGTTTTTTAACAAAATTCATAAAGCTTTTGCCAAATTTATATGGCATCCTAAATCTGTTAGAGTGTCCTATCAAAGGCTTACTTTACTGAAAAAAATGGGGGGTTTGGCTATGCCCAACCTTCTCTTATATTATAAAATCATTCAAGCAAACAGAATTTACACAATTGCTAATTATCAACCAAATCCCTCTAATTGGTCTCCTTTATGGGTTAAACTATGGTATAACTACTCCTACGCCAATACTCTTAACCCTAAAGCATTACCTTTGTGGATAAATCTTATCTTAAAAAATTAAAACTACACCCTATCCTGAAGGGACTAATAAAAACCTTTCAAGATCTGTTCCGAGACATTGAACTAGGAAATGTCCTTCTCCTATTTCAGCCGTTCCATCTTAATCCTAATATAACCTTGTGCAATAAAATGATTAATCTGGATAATCTTCCTTTAATCAAAAACCTTACCTTATGGGATATACAGAAACATAACCCTCTGTCCTTAACTGATCTACGAACGGCCTTAGGTCTTCCTAAAAAATATGTCTCTATTTTGAGACAAATTAGAGAAATAACCCAGTCCATTATTAATAAATTCCCAAGTACAGATGAGGAACAGAATCGAGTAAACTCCTTACTTCAAGTTTTATCATACAAAAAAAAATGACCTCATTAGCCTATAAAGCTTTTTCTAACTTCATCAATCAAGGGAAAATAGCTTTTGCGGAATACTGGGATTTACAGGGTATTGACCTCATGAGGAATCAGAAGTACCAGGCCATTAAACATACTCTTATGTTCTCGCCTTATAAAAAACTCCTGTATACACAATTCATGATTGTAAATAACTTATACCTTACCCCTGTCCATTTAAACAAATTTGATCCTAATCATTCTACCGCTTGTGCCTGTTGCTCTTACCCACATGCTGATATTATACATATTATGTGGTTTTGTAAATATGCCCACAACATCTGGTGTTCACTTAAAGTCCGCCTAGAGAAAATGGGATACCATAAATCCACACTCTCTTGGGAAATGGCCCTTCTACACATTACTGATACTCACTTGCCCAAAATTAAACTACATGCTCTGATTATTATCTGTCTCCTGATTAAATTCTATATAACTAAACATTGGCTGGATCGTACTAAACTTAGGTGGAAAGATTTTAAGGTAATAGCTATCCAGTACATAAGATCCCATAAATTGCTAATAATTAATCCTCACAAGCGGATCTACTTTCAGAAATTGTGGGACTTTATTTTTTTACTCTTATCAGATGACTAATAATCTCTCTGCACTAATTACTCACTTTATCCCCCTAATACCCATAAATATGAAGTTATGAACAGTGTAGGTGAATCTGTAGTATATCAAGTACTTTTTCTTCTTTTTATTTGGTTTCTTTATGGACATGATTTATCTGACTCTCGAAAGTTTGGCACATTGTATATTAGTTTAGTTGCATTTGTACCTCCTATATTTTCTCTGTGGGATTTTTACATTCAAATGTTGTATATTTTCTTGTATATGTTGCCTGATTTTGATATGAATAAATAAAACTGTGTTTTTTAAAAAAAAAAACAGTAACTAAAAACTTGTCCAACATTATTTTGCACACATGAGCGTGCACTCTCTCTCTCTCACACACACACACACACACACACACACACACACACACACACACACACACACACACACACACATATACACACACACACACACACACTCACACACACACAAAAAAATTAACGATATCTCTCTAGTACCATTTCTCCCTTCCATGTTGTCATCCAGACCACTCTTTCTAAAACAACTGCTGTTTAATCTTTTAAATAAGACAACCATTAAATATTGACACAGTACCAATGCATTGAGCAGCAACTCTTTAAAAGACAGAAGCTAACTGATGACTTCAAACCAGTTCAGTACACATACCTTCATAGCTAATTCATATGCCACCAGTTACAAACTTTGGAAATGGAATAATATACTTTTACATGAAATAAATAAGATAAGTTAGCACATTTGTAAAATTAAGTATACAAACAAACTTCACATTTGCATAAATACATTTCAGATAAATGATTTTACTCCAGGCATATGATGTGCAGCTTTTCTACTCATGCCATTACCATTAACTAATGATATATTTAATATTTTATCTGACTCTGACATATAAGGCCAAAGAGCAGCTGGACAATCTCTCAAGCACTAAATCTTCTGACAAGGAATGCAGTCCACTTATGCAGACTTCTGAAGAGATAGAGAAGGTAAACTAGCAGTCCCTCTCCTTTATGAAAAAATGCATTTAATTTAGCTTAATAGAGCTTGTTTTAAGTTTTACTGAAAAAACATTTCCAAGCTTCATTCAGCTTATCACATGTATCATCTGAAACCAATTATATTTGCTTTACATGGTACACTACATAATATAACCTACTAGATTTATGTAAAGAATCTATCATGGCATATTTATAAATAGGGTTTCTGTTACTTGTATAAGTACAAACAGGAATTCCACAGATCTAATGTGGAAACATTCACTGCCATTTATTGCATGAATTACATCAGTTCTATACCGCTGTGAAAAATCCTCAGCCAAGGAAACTATCTGCATTATGTTGGGCATAATATGTTCTTAGGCTCATAGGTACTCAGTAAGCTGTCGATCTGTGAGGATCTTAAGAAGCCTAGCCTTAAATTCCCAAGCTAGTTTTAGCCCTTGCATTTTGCATACACATAACCAGGAGGCAGGCAGAATAAGCATATTTTAGGACATTTACTTGTTGCTAATATCCATGAGGGACATCAGTACTAAACTGGAGTGAATGTATGGTTTTCCTTTCCTTCAGCCAAATTACACTTGAAGAGAGTAAGACAATTACTTTGCTCTATGTGGAGTGGAAGATGATTCCACAGAAGCAGTATTCTTTGTGATACATACATATCCCTCCAACATGCTCTATTCATGTTGCAAAACAGATTGAGATCCCTTCAGCAGGTGTTCATGCTACCATTAGACTTGGAAATCAGTAATAGGTCTGAAAGGATGGGGACTGCTGAAACTCTTTATGTGAGGAAGAAGTTGTCTGAATAGAGAAAAAGATTTAGACAGTCTGAATAGGTTTTGTGATTTAGGCCCTTGTAGAGATAAGGGTTTAGACAGTCTGAATAGGTTTTGTGATTTAGGCCCTTGCAGAGATAAGGGTTTAGACAGTCTGAATAGGTTTTGTGATTTAGGCCCTTGTAGAGATAAGGGTTTAGACCGCCTCACAGCAAGAGGTTCTCCGGTTCGATCCTCGGCTGGGGTGCCTTCTGTGCGGAGTCTGCATGTCCTCCCTGTGGTCGCGTGGGTTTCCTCCGGGTGCTCCGGTTTCCTCCCACATCCCAAAGACATGCTGCAGGTGGATTGGACACTCTAAATTGGCCCTAGGTGTGCGTGTGAGTGTGCCTTCTGTGGAAGGTTGGGCGCCGGGCTGGCAACTCGACACCGTAAAACTCCACTGCCATTCAATGTGCGGACAAGGTGATCCGCTGTGGCGACCCCTGACTGGGAAAAGCCGAAAGAAGAAGAAGAAGAAGAGATAAGGGTTTAGACAGTCTGAATAGGTTTTGTGATTTAGGCCCTTGTAGAGATAAGGGTTTAGACAGTCTGAATAGGTTTTGTGATTTAGGCCCTTGTAGAGATAAGGGTTTAGACAGTCTGAATAGGTTTTGTGATTTAGGCCCTTGTAGAGATAAGGGTTTAGACAGTCTGAATAGGTTTTGTGATTTAGGCCCTTGTAGAGATAAGGGTTTAGACAGTCTGAATAGGTTTTGTGATTTAGGCCCTTGATTTTTTTTACTGAGGAAGTGTTATGGTTGCTCCAGTTGTGTCAAGCATTTAGACCGATACATACATACAGAATGGGCCATCATATTCAATGGTCAGTCTGATGAGGGGCACATACAGTGGAATGATTACATCACTGGACCTGAACACCATTTCTTTAGATATAAGCTGTACAATGAATAAGGACTTCTTACAATAACAGAGATATGGTGATCAAAAGATAGCTTGTTGTCAACATATCTTCCCAGATCCCTGACTATGGGATTAGCTTTCTGGGTGTGTTGTCAATGTGATAGTTACAAGAGAAGCCATGCTTGCTGAAGGCATTTAGTTTTATTCCATGATACTGGTACTATATATTTGTTTGGGAAAAGTGCTGTTGGAGGATTTTGTTGTCCTGTAGGGAGTCTATGATGGCACCAAGTTGACTGTCATCTGCAAACTTGGTGGGCCATAAACACTTAACATTTGCTTTGATATCTGAAAAGTAAATGCCAAAGAGTGTCCCAAAGACTAAACCCTGGTGTACTCTGTTAGTAACAGGTATTTTGGAGGAGGTACAGACCCACACCCTAATTTTCTGTGTTCTGTTTGTGAACCAGTTTGCTATTCAATAAGTACATAGGGATTTGCATTTAGCTGATACAGTTTACCTAAAATGCCTGAGTGTGAGATGGTGTCAAATGTCTTTGCGAAGCTTAGATGTGTGGTATGTACTAATTTTCCATCATTCATTGCTTCTCAACCTTCTCAAAATGTTGACCAGGTTAAGTAAGCAGGATCTGCCCTTGACAAATATGAACTGGCTTGGGTCAAGATTTTGTAGGTTACTTATGACCTTGTTTATTAATTCCATAATGATTATTTCCAGTCTTACAGATGAGGATGGCAGGCGTATGGGTCTATAATTATCCAGGTCCATTGACATCCTACATTTACTAAAGGGATGACTGATGTTATCCTCCACTCATCCTACACAAAGCTGGTTTGGAGGCCGACACTGAATAACCTCTGTAAGAGATCTGACCAGTCATATTTCAAGCCGGACAGTAGATCAGTAAGGTAAAAGGAATTGAAAGACTGCCAAAAAAGAGGAAGTAGATACATTTTGGAGAAGTATCTATGAAGATCCTGTGGAACATAACAAAGATGCTAAATGGATAGAAGAAGTAAAAGAAAGAATAAGACATTTAAAGGTACAGGATATGAAATGGGATGAAATAACAGCCAGAGAGATTGAAACAAAGTTAAGAAAAAATAAAAAGTTACAGCCTCCTGCCAGATAAACGCTCCTATTCAAAAAGAAAATATAAAAATCCAACAAGTGTAGAAAGGAGCGACGCTGATCTCTTTGGTACAAAAACCAGAAACTGTATTGTAGCAGAATGTTCAAATCCCAAACAAAAATAGTAATCCAGTAATGTCCAAACAAGTGAACCACAACCACTAGTGGCTTAAAATCTTTATTCCATCAGATAAGCACTTTCGCTGCTAAGAGCTTCTTCAGATCTATTGAATGGTACACAAGTTAAAATTCCCCAGTATATATATGGGTGTAACAAGAGAAACAATTAACACAATTGACACAATTAAAAGGGAAATGTTAAAAATCTCATATACTTGGCAATACTAAGAAATTTAGGTATATGAGTGTAAGTATTTGTATCTAACATTCAAAGGTGAATGAAAAATGAATAAATAGTATAATGCACATATGTATAAAAAGACAAATAGATCAGAAAATATAAAAAGTTAAGTATGCTAAAATGTCATGTCATAAGCTGCAGGAAAAATCTAACACATCTAAATACTGAAAACATTTGTAATTTACTTGATTATTCAGTCAGAACATATACACTTAAGTGCAGCAAAAATGAGTAGATATAATCATTTTATATTCCTTCGTCTCCTCAATCTGGGTTTAATGGAGGCTCTCTCATTCAGGCCTAATCCACTGTCAGTGCCACAGTTCTCTGACGAGACGAGATGGCAGGGAACACCATGCCATGTGGGCATTGCAACTTTTGCTCTTATATTGATACAGCCACTGAGTTTATACATCCTGATTCACACAAAGTGTTTAGAACTAATACAACTGCAGACTGCATGATGTGTAATGTAGTATATCTTGGGGTTTGTCAAGCCTGCTCTAGTTTCTATGTGGGAAAAACAAACAGTAAGCTCAGAGATAGAATGAGGGAACATTTATACCACATCAGGAAGGGTTCCAGCCATAATGCCTTAGCTAAACATGTGAGTCTTTATGACAACACACACACATTCTTATTCAGGGTTTTAGAGGTTGTAACACCGAACAAAAGAGGAGGTGACATTAGTAGTCAAACTGAAAGTAAGGAAAGTGACTGGATTGTCCGATTAAGAGCTGACAGTGGATTAGGCCTGAATGAGAGAGCCTCCATTAAACCCAGATTGAGGAGACGAAGGAATATAAAATGATTATATCTACTCATTTTTGCTGCACTTAAGGGTATATGTTCTGACTGAATAATCAAGTAAATTACAAATGTTTTCAGTATTTAGATGTGTTAGATTTTTCCTGCAGCTTATGACATGACATTTTAGCATACTTAACTTTTTATATTTTCTGATCTATTTGTCTTTTTATACATATGTGCATTATACTATTTATTCATTTTTCATTCACCTTTGAATGTTAGATACAAATACTTACACTCATATACCTAAATTTCTTGGTATTGCCAAGTACATGAGATTTTTAACATTTCCCTTTTAATTGTGTCAATTGTGTTAATTGTTTCTCTTGTTACACCCATATATATACTGGGGAATTTTAACTTGTGTACCATTCAATAGATCTGAAGAAGCTCTTAGCAGCGCTTATCTGATGGAATAAAGATTTTAAGCCACTAGTGGTTGTGGTTCACTTGTTTGGACATTACTGGATTACTATTTTTGTTTGGGATTTGAACATTCTGCTACAATACAGTTTCTGGTTTTTGTACCAAAGAGATCAGCGTCGCTCCTTTCTACACTTGTTGGAAAGTTAAGAAAAAGCCCTCTAATTGGAAAACCCCAGGCCCAGATGCAGTACCTAACTTTTGGTTAAAAGTATCAATATCTTTCCACGAGGATTTAGCCATGAGTAAGAACTATTTATATGCGCACCCCGAACAGACACCACACTTGCTAACAACAGGCAAAACAATGCTCTTACTTAACAGTCAACCTGCAAAGCTACCCTAAAATTTATAGACCAATAACTTGCCTTCAGACGACATATAAACTATACATGGGAATTGACACCGACAAAGTTTATACTCATTTAGAAGAAAACTCAATTATGGCAGTAGAACAAAAGGGCAATAAAATAAAGTCATATGGAACAAAGGAGCATTTGTTGTTAAATAAAGTTATAGTGGAGAATTGTAAAAAAGGGAAGAATCTAAGTATGGCATGGATTGACTACAAAAAAGCATCCACATTCATGGATAAGAGTGCTTAAAAATGTATAAGATACACCCTACTTTGATTGACTACATTGCAGTAACCATGAAACAATGGCAGACCACTTTGCAATTAAGCCATGTTAAAGAACAGATTATCCCAGAGATAAAAATTGAAAGGGAAATATTCCAGAGTGACTCTCTGTCAACGTTGCTATTCTACCTTGCCATTAACCCATTAAGCTTTTTACTTAACAGCTTAGGCCATGGATACAATTTGGCTCCTAGAAAACAACAAAGTCTAATGACTTCCTATCTTTTCTTTGTCGATGATTTAAAATTGTATAGCTCATCAGATGAGGAACTGAAAGCACAGCTGCAGGTTGTCAAAACTTTTTCAGATTATATTAGAATGTCATTTGGTCTTGATAAATGTGCAAATGCAACATTTAAAGCAGGAAAACTGCAGCACCAGGAAAACATCACTTTGGGACAAGAATGTGATATAAAAGAACTTGAGCAAGAGAGATGTATACATACTTGGGAAGTGATGAAGGATCAGCAATAAAACATGAACAAATGCAAATAAAACTCAGTAACAAATACTTTAGAAGACTTAAATTAACCCTGAGAACAGCATTGACATCTAGGTACAAGATCCAAGCTATAAACCAATTTGCTCTTCCTGTCCTAACTTACAGTTTTGGAGTGACTGACTGGCTCCAAAAAGTGTTGGATAGATTGGATATTAAAACAAGAAGGATGCTTCATGCTCACCAAATGATTTATAAAAATCAGTGTATACCAAGATTATATATTCCCCATTCTGAAGGAGAGATGGGCCTCCTTGAAATTGATTACATGTATAGATCTGCAATCGTGGGACTCCACACATATCTACTGACCTCACAAGATCCAAATGTAGTGAAAGTTTTGAAACATGAGGAGAATAAATCTAAGATGACTTCTCTGCTTAATTTAACAGAAGCATATCGACATCAAGCAGGAATGGAAATGAAACCAGAAGTAGATAAAAACCAGGCAGCAACTCAATGTGCCAAAAAACAAAAGAAATATAAGGTGAAGGACCAGATGAGAAGGCAAGAAATGTGGAAAAAACATAAATATAGTTGCAAGTATAGAAAACTTCTGGAAGAACCTCATGTTGATCAGGAATGAATGCAGGAATGGTTAAGGAAAGGTGAATCCAAACCAAGAGATGAAAGGTTAATATTGGCAGCCCAAGATGGTGCGCTATGTACATGCTGGTTTACAAAGTCCATTGAACATGTGGGAGAAACAGACAAGTGTAGGTTTTGTAAAACTGAACTGGAAACTGTCACACACCTTGTTGCTGGTTGCAACACACTAATGGCAGCAGGACTGTGCACTGAAAGGCATAATAATGTAGCAAGGCTGTTACACTGGGGATTGTATTTATGGGAATGTACATTATGGTATCGAAGTGGCTGAAAAAACACTGGAAACATGAGCTTCAGTGCATCACAGAAAATGATGAAGTTTATATCACATGAGACTACCCATTACCAACAGTTCAAAAAATAGATGCTAGAAAACCGGATATAGTGGTCCAAGAAAAGAAGACAAAAGTAACATTGATCATTGAAATCACCACACTCAGTGACTACAGTGTCTTATGTACAGAGAGACACAAAGTCATAAAATACCAGGATCTACAGGCAGAAACAAAAGCAATGTGGAAGAAAGATACCCAGACAGTTCCAAACTAGTAGGAGCAACAGGTCTTATAAAAAAGAATCTACATTCGTATTTAAGTATGTTATCAATCCGTGTAACCCCGTATGAATTGCAGGAGGAGTCGTTACTGGGCACATTGTTGGTGCCGCAAAGAGCACTTTTGGATGACATCAGAGATTGAAACAATACTAACTTCATGAATTTTAATCATACTTTGACTTAGGAATGGGGTCCATTCCCATCATGGTATTAGAAACCCAAAAGATTTGGAGAAATTAAAAAAATAGGTCAGTTTGTTATTCACCTCCATAGAGGTAGTGCTTTGGCCTTGGATAGCACCTTGAGGATTTCTTCTTGTGAGATTGGGGGGAGGGTGTAGATGCAGGTATGGGATCTGGGAATATAGGAAGGGAAAGAGGGTGAAGTTTAATCTAAATAATTTGCTAGCAGATTGGCTATGTCCTCTGGGTCTGAGTATGTGATATCCTTTACTATTAGCTCTGCATGGTGTTGGACATTTCTTATGAGACTTCTAACATAGTTAAAGAAGGCTATACGGTTATATTTTGCCTTGGTGGCTATTTTTGTATCATACATGGTTTTGGTTGATTTGATCAGGATCTGGAGTTCCTTGTTATCAAAGTTTTCCTTTTAAGTTTATCAAGACCATTATTAGCATCTTGAGAGCTACATTTATTTTTGTGAGCAATGAGTTGTTTTCCTTCATTACAGATCTTGTTTAAATTAAGGTTCCACCACAGTATTTTTTATTAAATTTACTATTGTATTTACCTCTGAGAGAGCCAGATGTGTCTATGTAACTGTGCATAGAATATGACTATAAAGGATTCCACATAAGCCACAGGGTTGTTAAGATGGAAGTGGCTTTTGAATTTAGCCAGGTAATCACTCGGTTTTAGTAGAGTAGCCTTGACATAATCTCTGAATACCAAACTATTGGAAGATGCTTTGTGCTTCATTTTTTAGATGAATCTGATTGTTTTTGTGGACTGACTTGACCACAGAATCAGTTATAAATGGTGAAGAGCAACAGTACCTTATGCTGATAAAGACCAAGCCCAGCATTTTATCACTCCTAGATGGGGAGTGGACTAACTCATCCAGAGAGTTTATACTGACGAAATGAAGAATTTCTGGGCATACATGTTTGAGGAAGTATAAGTCTCCCAGTCAATGAAAGGGTAGTTTAAGTTAGTGCTTGGATTAATCCATAATGACTCCCTGCTGGTAAGGCTGGAGGGATGGGCTGGGGGTGCATAGAGGGGACCCAATAGTTAGCTAGGATATGATAATGGGTTTTGTTAATAGTAAGCTGAACATGAAGAACATCCAGATTATTATCTTTTCTAAGGAGTTGGGAAGTGAAGTATGGAAACACCACTGCCTTTGGTGCCTCCATCTAATGCAATGCGTCAGAACATGTGGTAGGCATTGAAATGCTGCACTGATGGAGGCTCTCACTGGTGGGTCAGAACATGTGGTAGGCATTGAAATGCTGCACTGATGGATGCTCTCATTGCTGCATCAGAACATGTGGGAGGCTTTGAAACGCTGCACTGATGGATGCTGTCATTGGTGGGTCAGAACATGTGATAGGCATTGAAATGCTGCACTGATGTATCCTCTCATTGGTAGGTCAGAACATGTGGTAGGCATTGAAACACTGCACTGATGGATGCTCTCATTGGTGGGTCAGAACATGTGATAGGCATTGAAACGCTGCACTGATGGATTCTCTCATTGGTGGGTCAGAACATTTGGTAGGCACTGAAATGCTGCACTGATGGATGCACTCATTGCTGTGTCAGAACATGTGAAAGGCTTTGAAATGCTGCACTGATAGATGCTCTCAGTCGTACTAAACCAGGTCTTTGTGATGATGCATATGTCAATTTTTTCCATGGTAAGGGATGCTTGTAGTGATTGGAGTGTTTTTTTTATTAATGCTGTGAAGGTTGCCAGCCCAGCTAGCTAGAATTTTGTAAATAATTCTATGTCATTGTAAATATTAATATGATTCATAGGCTTGTCTACAAATGTAAGTAACCTGTATGTTATGTACTGAGCTTCAAAAATGTAACCACAGTGCACCCTCCTGGAAAAGAGCAGAAATGTATATGGTCTATATGCCTGTGCATGTTTTCATAGTGGAAGTTGGAACATACAGAGTTAACTTGCAAACTCTGAGAAAATAAGTAAAGAGTTTTATGATTGTGTTTACCACAGCTAGAAGACAGAATATCTGCAGCTATAAATTATTTATATTGTTTGGAGACAGAAATAATTACTAGGTTTAAAATGTAAAGGTGTTAATTGTTTTATGATTTCCAGTTTTAGGCAAGCTTCTAAGAGATAAGTATTTTTCATAGAGACGTTAAATTCTATAGGTATCTGTTTAGCCTGGGAACTAGAGGCAATGATGTCATCTAGCTAATCCAGCAGTACTGTGTATTATTAATTTAAGAACTATCTCAGAGAAAAAGTCTGTGCATTTTGCATTTGTATTTGGACCTAGAAATATCTTCTCAACAGCACTTGCCTTGCTTTGTAAGTAAGACATAGATCATCATTTGTCTTAGAGAGAGATAGGAACTTACTAAGATTAGTTTAGATGTTTTCTGTATTTATGTGAGACTGTCCTGCAATGTTGTTTGAAAATATTTCCTGTGATTCTGAACTCTGTTGTCTCTGTATTGAGTCATTGAGTATTGTCTTGTGTTGTTCCAGTGTTGTCTTTATTGTCACAGTTACACAGTCTATAGTATTGGTGTTATTATTAAACATGCAATAATCACAGGTCTCATAGCTATCTTTAATCCATATCATAACACCTCCACCTGATTTTTTTGTTAGAGTGTCTGTTACAGTAATAACATTTCTACCCTGACAGAAATGGTTTCCAGTCATTGTTCTTTAACCATGTTTCAGAAACAATAACATCATCAGCCCTGTGGGACATAGGCTGTAGTCTACTTAACACTGAAACTGTGATAAGAGACCTTGGGATACAGGTGGACAGTAGTCTCTCCTTTGATAATCACATTGCCACAGTGGTCAAGAAATCCTTCTACACCTCATCACAAAAGGTTTCTCATCCAGAAAAAAAAGAGGTCATTGTTCCCCTCTACTCATCACTCATTAGACAACACCCCTTTTGGTATGTACCTCACAAGACATCTACAACAACTGGAAAGGCCACAGAAATACCTCACAAAGAGGATTACTGGCCTCAAACAGATGCCCTACGCAGACCAACTCAAAAAACTCCAGCTTTACTCCGTTGCATATCACCTACTCAGAGGCGATCTCTGCCTAACATACAAAGCTTTGTCAAACCCAGAGCTGTTGGACATGCTCCACGTAAAGAAATCCCAATCCCTCCGAGCTACATGCTCTAGGGACCTAAACCTTGTCATCACAATAAACAGAACATGCTGGAGGTATAGATTCCTGTCCCAGAGACTTCCCATACTCTGGAACAGACTACCTATGTCAAACAGAGCTCCTCATTAGCACTCTTCAAGAAAAATTTTGATGATTGGATGGGTAATAGGAAATTCACCTCGGGGATCACTTCTGTGGTTCTGCTTGACAGGGGCACAGGAAAATAATTTTCTTGGGTGGCGAAAGCCAGGGTACCTTTTTGGCTAGGCTTGTATAGGCCCTAGTGCCAATAGCCTAGTACCTACCTATGAACCTATAAACCTATGTAGAAAATTTTCCAATAAAAAAAAACTTCATTATTAATCCGCCTAGCATTAACAACCATCAGAGATACAGCAAATGTTGCCCTGGCAAAAATGCTGCCTAGTGTTTGTCAAAGATTGCAAAATATATGCTGCAAAAATTCTCTTCCCTGATCTTGACAAATGCACGCCATCCTGTCTGAACACGTGCCCAAAACTAGGCTTGGATGCTGTACACATTTTCATTTTTTAAAACGACATTTTTTTCCATGTAGGTATTTACCCCCAAAATCATTTCATTCACAGTGGCCTCACTATCCTTTCTTTAGGTGATTTGCGAAAAATACGTCCTAACCCCAGTGCAAGCTATACTATCTAAGAGGGCTTTCAGTTCCCTACTAACAGTCAGAGAATCCTTGTGGATGACATAATTTGTACCAATGTGAATAAAAACGGATCCATACTTCCTTACATTAAGGCAGTCCAAGGCTTGTCTCACATCTTCTATTCTTGCTGTTGGCAAGCATAACACTATTTGATGTTCATTATCATCTCTGCAAATATAAGTATCAGTTCCTCTAATAATTGAATCTCCAATTACAAAAATATCTTTGCTGGCCAGCTCCGAAGAATCTTCCTCTTCTAATACAGTAATATCTGCTCTATAAATTGTTACGAATGACAGATCTTCATCAGCATTAGTCTTATTAATCCCACTGTTTTCACTGCATATTAAATTCTCATCCAGCTGTACTTTCCATAGATTCCTGTAGAAGTCTGTGTATGGTATGTAATGGTGTATTTCCCTAGATTCCTGTACCAGTCTGTGTATAATATGCAGTGGTTGGTTTTCCCTAGTTTCCGGTAGCAGTCTGTGTGTAATATGTAATGGTGTATTTTCCCTTGTTTCAAGTACCAGTCTTTGTGTAATATCTAATACTATATTTCCCTAGATTCCTGTAACAGTCTGTGTGTAACATGTAATGGTGTATTTTCCCTAGTTACCTGTAGCAGTCTGTGTATAATATGTAATGGTGCACTTTCCCTTGATTCCTGTAGCAGTGTATATATAATATGTAATGGTGTATTTTCCCTACATTCCTGTACCAGTCAGTGTCTAATATGTAATGGTGTATTTTCCCTACATTCCTGTACCAGTCTGTGTGTAATATGTAATGGTGTATTTTCCCTAGTTTCCTGTACCAGTCTGACTGTAATATGTAATGGTAGACTTTCCCTAGATTCCTGTAACAGTCTGTGTCTAATATGTAATGGTGTATTTTCCCTAGTTTCCTGTACCAGTCTGACTGTAATATGTAATGATGTATTTTTCCTAATTTCCTCTAGCAGTTTGTGTATACTATGTAATGGTGTATTTTCCCTCGCTTGCTGTACCAGTCTGTGTATAATATGTAATGGTGTATTTTCCCTAGTTTACTGTACATAAATAAATTAAATGATGCATATTTCCCTAGTTTCCTATACCAGTCTGTGTGTAATATGTAATGGTGCATTTTCCTAGTTTCTGTACTAGTCTCTGTGCAATATGTACTGGTGTACTTCCCAAGCTTCTTGTACCAGTCTGTGTGTAATATGTAACAGTGTATTTTCCCTATATTGCTGCACCAGTCTGTGTATAGTATTTAATGGTGTATGCAGATGATGCTACAATCATCTGCACTGCTAAAACCCCTTCTGAGCTACAGCTACTAACCTAACAAGCCTTTAAATCCACTGAAAACTGGATGTCAAACAATCACCTTGCTCTCAACCCAAACAAGACAAAACTGATTCTATTCACTCCCAAAAAAACAACTCCCCTAAATAGGACCGAATTCTCTATCTGCTCCCTGAATGATACCACCATCAAAACTGTCTCTAGTTCCAAACTGTTAGGAGTCACCATTGACGAAAACCTAACATTTGACCACCACATTCTCAACAATATCAAAAAAACACATCAGAAACTAGGCACCCTCTACAGGCACAACTAAAACCTTAACCTTAGTGCAAACAAGGCTCTAGGCCTCAGCCTTTCTACTTCCATCCCTGTTATATGGTGCCCATATCCTTACAAAAATCCACTCATCCCTCAAAACCGAGCTAGATACATGTTACAATAAGGTCGCCAGATTCGCAACAAATGTTAAATCCTCAACACATCACTGCTCCTCTTTACAGCAACTAAACTGGCTAGAACTACCACTCTATCTCAACTACTTACATTTAATGACTGCACATAAATTAATATACAAACTCACATCATGCCCCTCTATCTCCTCCCTGCTGACCTTGTACCAACCAAATAGATCAGAAAATAAAATCCTGCTCAAAGAAGACAAACCCCAACTCCCAGCTGGTCAAATGCTCTATTCCTTTACTGGTTCCAAACTCTGGAAATCCCTTACATCCAAAATAACCTCCATCAGTAGCCCTGTCCTAATTAAAAGGTCTCTTAGACAACATCTCTCCTCTTCCTGGCTATGCCCATGCCAAAAAATTACTTTCTCTCTCTAGACACTTCTACCCCGACTATACCCCTCTGCTTTTTCTCCAACTTCTTTCCCATCCTCTTCTTCCTAGCCAACCAGCACTCTAACCATCCCAGATGTGCATACCCCTGTTTCCTACCCAACCTTAATACCCACCCTCTCTCTCTATACCTACCTTACAACCACTCCTGAACCTATTCCTCCCTTGATACCCTCCCTCTCTATATATACCTACCTTACTACCACTCCTGAACCTATTCCTCCCTTGATACCCTCCCTCTCTCTATACCTACCTTACTACCACTCCTGAACCTATTCCTCCCTTGATAACCTCCCTCTCTCTGTACCTACATTACTACCACTCCTGAACCTATTCCTCACTTGATACCCTCCCTCTCTCTATATACCTACCTTACTACAACTCCAGGAACCTATTCCTCCATTGATACCCTCCCTCTTTCTCTATAGGTATAGGTGTAGGTATAAGGTAGGTAACTTCCTACTACTCCTGAACCTATTCCTCCCTTGATAACCTCCCTCTCTCTGTACCTACCTTACTACCACTCCTGAACATATTCCTCCCTTGATACCCTCCCTCTCTCTATACCTACCTTACTACCACTCCAAGAACCTAATCCTCCATTGATACCCTCCCTCTTTCTCTATAGGTATAGGTGTAGGTATAAGGTAGGTAACTTACTACCACTCCTGAACCTATTCCTCCCTTGATACCCTCCCTCTCTCTATATACCTACCTGACTACCACTCCTGAACCGATCCCTCCCTTGATAACCTCCCTCTCTCTGTACCTACCTTACTACCACTCCTGAACCTATTCCTCCCTTGATACCCTCCCTCTCTCTATATACCTACATTACTACCACTCCTGTACCTATTCCTCCCTTGATACCCTCCCTCTCTCTATATACCTACCTTACTATCACTTCTGAACCTATTCCTCACATGATACCCTCTCTCTCTCTCTCTTTACCTACCTTACTACTCCTCCTGAAACTATTCCTCCCTTGTTACCCTCCCTCTCTCGTTATACCTACATTACTACCACTCCTGAACCTATTCCTCCCTTGATACCCTCCCTCTCTCTTTCTATACCTACCTTACTACCACTCCTAAACTTATTCCTCCCATGATACCGACCCTCTCTCTCTATACCTACCTTACTACCACTCCTGAACCTATTCCTCCCTTGATACCCTCCCTCTCTCTATACCTACCTTACTACCACTCCTGAACATATTCCTCCCTTGATACCCTCCCTCTCTCTCTATACCTACCTTACTACCACTCCTGAACCTATTCCTCCCTTGATACCCTCCTCTCTCTCTCTATACCTACCTTACTACCACTCCTGAACTTATTCCTCCCTTGATACCCACCCTCTCTCTATACCTACCTTACTACCACTCCTGAACATATTCCTCCCTTGATACCCTCCCTCTCTCTCTATACCTACCTTACTACCACTCCTGAACCTATTCCTCCCTTGATACCCACCCTCTCTCTCTATACCTACCTTACTACCACTCCTGAACCTATTCCTCCCTTGAGAATCCTCCCTCTCTCTCTATACCTACCTTAATACCACTCCTGAACATATTCCTCCCATGATACCCACCCTATTTCTCTATTCCCACCCTCTCTCTCTATACCTACCTTACTACCACTCCTGAACCTATTCCTCCCTTGATACCCTCCCTCTCTCTCTATACCTACCTTACTACCACTCCTGAACCTATTCCTCCCTTGATACCCTCCCTCTCTCTCTATACCTACCTTACTACCACTCCTGAACATATTCCTCCCTTGATACCCTCCATTTCTCCATACACCTTCCTTTCTACCCTCCTGAACCTATTCCTTCCTTGATACCCTCCCTCTCTCTATATACCTACCTTACTACCACTCCTGAACCTATTCCTCCTTGATACCCTCCCTCTCTCTATATACCTACCTTACTACCACTCCTGAACCTATTCCTCCCTTGATACCCTCCCTCTCTCTCTATACCTACCTTACTACCACTCCTGAACCTATTCCTCCCTTGATACCCTCCCTCTCTCTATATACCTACCTTACTACCACTCCTGAACCTATTCCTCCCTTGATACCCTCCCTCTCTCTATATACCTACATTACTACCACTCCTGAACCTATTCCTCCCTTGATACCCTCCCTCTCTATATACCTACCTTACTACCACTCCTGAACCTATTCCTCCCTTGATACCCTCCCTCTCTCTATATACCTACCTTACTACCACTCCTGAACCTATTCCTCCCTTGATACCCTCCCTCTCTCTATACCTACCTTACTACCACCCCTGAACCTATTCCTCCCTGTCTTTCTTGCACTGCTATTCTCCTCATCAATCCATTTCCCAGCTTCTAATTGTTAATACAGTGGTAACTCAGACATGTACATTATACTGTATCTTAAAATCATGCCTATTATTGTTACTGTATAGCCTTCTAGCCATTTATGTAACTGAAATTGTATTTTCTGTATAATTTGTATGTGGAGCTTTTCTCCCTGAGCCTCCACTCAAAATGGGATCTCCAAGGCCCAATGGACTTTCCCGGCAAACAAATGCAGTAAATAAATAATAAATAAATGTAAACATCCCTCAAGCTACTTGCATATAATATGCAGACAACTCCACATTAATATGCTTCACTGCTGCACCATCTGAACTACAGTCCCTTACCCAAAATGTTTTTGAATTAGCAGAAAAATGGTTCTTACAGTGCTGTCTCCTCCTTAAACTCAAGAAGACTAAATTATTGCTCTTTACTCCCACACAGAAGTCCACCCCAATTGACTTCATAATCAAATCTAATAATGTCACAGTTATATCTCCTGACACTACCACCAAACTCTTAGGAGTAACAATAGACCACAACCTCAACTATGATACTCATATCAACACCACAATAAAATCAGTTAACAGAAAACTAGGCTCCCTCTATAAGATTAAACTCTTCCTTACTCTCTCAGCTAGAACTACAATTGCCCACACCCACCTCATTTCAACTCTCCTCTATGCCTCTCCTGTATACACTAATCTATCAAAAAGCAACTTCAACAAGCTGACATCCTCCTACAATAACATTGTCAGATTTGCAACTGGCTCCCCTTTTAGAACCCACCACTGCCTAAACCTGAAACAACTGGGTTGGCTTGAGCTGCAAAATCAAATTCAGTTCCACCAACTTATTATTACCCATAAGACTCTATATTGTCCAGGCATTACACCAATTCTCATGAGACTAATCACCCCATATAAAAATCTTACTAACCTACTCTCAGCAAATAAATTACTTGTATCTAGACAAAAAACAATAATAAAGTAGGAGATTCCCCTTTCTCTAACACTGCGGGTAAAATCTGGAACATACCTTTCAACCCACTGGCTAAGATTCCTCATCCTGATTTCCTCTTAATCTTATAAACTAGCTAGTTTCACACAGTACAAAACCCACTCCTCTATCATACTATTACATGTTAGAATGATCATACCCAACATGTGTCCCTTCCTTGTAAATAATTATGTGTTGCTCTCTGACATACGTAACCTTGATGTGGAATATCTCACACCCTCCTAAATGCTCTATTCTTCTATGACTGCTCGGTCAAATAAATAAACCTTGATTTGTTAGCTAATATTTACTATGTTACCATGTAAATAGCTATTTTTGTCTGTTAATTGAATTGTATCTATTCTTGCTATTATTTGCTTTGTTTTTCTTTATGGAGCTTTTCTCCCTGGGCCTCTACAGAAAATAGACATATATTCAGTTAGACTAGCCCGGTCGACAAATGTAAAATAAAATAAAATAAATAAATAAATAAATAAATTTTCATTAGTTTCCTGTTGCAGTCAGTGTATAATATGTAACTGTGTATTTTCCCTTCTTTTCTGATGCAGTCTGTGTATAATATGTAATATATTTTCCCTACTTCCCTGTAGCTGTCAGTGTGTAATATCTAATGGTGCATTTTCCATAGTTTCCTGTACCAGTCTTTGTGTAATATGTAACGGTATATTTTCCATAGATTCCTGTAGTAATGTGTGTGTAATATGTAACAGTGTATTTTCCCTAGATTCCTGTACCAGTCTGTGTATAATATCTAATGGTGTATTTTCCCCAGTTTCCTGTACCAGTCTGTGTGTAATATGTAATGGTGTATTTTCCATAGTTTCCTGTAGCAGTCTGTGTATAATATTTAACTGTGTATTTCCCTAGTTTCCTGTACCAGCCTGTGTATAATATGTAATAGTGTATTTTACGTACTTTCTTGCACCAGTCTTTGTATACTATGCAAAGGTATATTTTCCCTAGATTCCTCTACCAGTCTGGGTATAATATGTAAAGGTGAATTTTCCCAAGTTTCCTGTACTAGTCGGTGTATAGTATGGAATGGTGTATTTTCACTAATTTCTTGTACCAGTCTGTGTGTAATATGTAATGGTGTATTTTCCTTACATTCCTCTACCACTGTACAATATGTTATTGTGTATTTTCACTAGTATCCTGTACCAGTCTGTGTATAATATCTAATGGTGTATTTCCCTAGTTTTCTGTACCAGTCTGTGTATAATATGTAATTATATATTTCCCTAGTTTTCTGTACCAGTCTGTGTATAATAATTAATAGTGTATTTCCGTAGATTCCTGTACCAGTCTGTGTATAATATGTAATGGTGTATTTTCCGTAGATTCCTGTACCAGTCTGTGTATAGTATGTAATGCTGTATATCCCTAGTTTCCTGTAGTTATCTGTGTGTAATATGTAATGGTATATTTTTCCTAGTTTCCTGTAGCGGTCTGTCTGCAGCATGTAATTGTGTATTTTCCCTAGTTTCCTGTAGCACTCTGTGTGTGACATGCAATGATGTATTTTCCCTATTTTATTGTACCAGTCTGTGTGTAATATATAGTGGTGTATTTCTTTAGTTTCCTGTACAAGTCTGCGTGTAATATTTAATGGTGTATTTTTCCTAGGTCCCTGTACCAGTCTGTGTGTAAAATGTAATGGTATATTTTCCCTAGTTTCTTGTACCTGTCTATGTGCAATGTGTAATGATGTACTTTCCCTAGTTTCCTGAATGAGTCTGTGTATAATATCTGTGTGTTTACTTTCCCAAGATTCCTGTAGCAGTCTGTGTGTAAAATGTAATGGTGTGTTTTCCCTAAATTCCTGTATTCCGAAAAGTGTGGTAAGATTTGTAGCCTGGTATTGCAGGGGTGCTTTCTGGAGCCTTGAACCAGGTCTCAGCTACTGCACAGATATCAATGTCCTCCATTTTTAGGAGTGCCTCGAGAGTGTGCATTTTGAGGTTTAGACTTCTAGCATTGAGTAGCATTACCTTCAGATTTTGCATGCTTGTATCTGTTATTTGTCCTTTGAACCTTGCCTAAAAAGGCACTATAAAGCAAGAGCTTTAGCCAGTAACCTGAATCCCAGGGGTGACAGGTGCAGACCATCTCTGGCAAAGCATCATGGTTTGTCGATCATGTCTTCCCAGGCAGACAGATACTGGATCCCCTTTGAATGACACCAGAAGCTTAGCCAATTGTTGAAGTCAATAATTTTGTCCTTATACTGTGGTATAATTCTGGGCGAAGGCAGGATGCTACTCAGGGCTAGGGTCATACCTGTCTGGGCCACATGATCCGAGAGCTCTTCCATGTCTCTTTTCATATAGTCCAGGGAGGTATGTCTCAAGTCATTCACTCCAATATGGACAATGACAGAGTCGTATTTTACTTGTTGTGGAGTGACTTCAGTGCATGCCTTATGTGGCAGATCCTGGCACCCGACAGGCAGCTGACTGTAATTTTCTCTGTGTTCAGCCTGGTGAGTGGGACATCAATGTGCCTGACTCTATAGAGTTACCTATGACTAAAGTGTTGGGTACATTGTCTTGCCTTAGGGGCTGTTGCTGGGTGGTACACTGGTGTTGTGAGCTATGTGTCACTTTGGTTGTGACTGGTGTTTGTTTGCGTTTCAGCTTCGGAGGTCCTTGTTGCTTGGGCAGCTTAATGTTAAGGGCCTCCGCATATGTGGGTTTAGTGTTGCTATGTGTGGGTGTTGATGGTGTGAGTTTTGAAGGGCTATGTCTTGCTTGAGGTGTAGTGCAGGTGTTATCCTTCTCCTCTTGACTGTCTAGCACAATATTGGCTGTGTGTAATATGTAATTTTGTATTTTCCCTAGTTGCCTGTAGCACTCTGTGTATAATATGTAATGGTGTACTTCTCTAGTTTCCCGTAGCAGTCTGTGTGTAATGTGTAATGGTGTATTTTTATTAGAGTCCTGTACAAGTCTGTGTATAACATGTAAAGGTGTATTTTCCCTAGTTACTGTACCAGTCAGTGTATAGTATGTAATGGTGTATTTCCCTAGTTTCTTGTGCCAGTCTGTGTATAATATGCAATGGTGTATTTTCCTTACATTCCTGTACCAGTCAGTGTATAATATGTTGTGGTGTACTTTCCTTAGTATTGTATACCAGTCTGTATGTAATATGTAATGGTATATTTTCTCTAGATTCCTGTACCAGTCTGTGTGTAATATGTAATGGTGTACTTCCCTAGTTTCCCATAGCAGTTTGTGTGTAACGTGTAATGTTGTATTGTCCATAGTTTCCTGTACCAGTCTGTATGCAATATGTAATGGTGTATTTTCCCTAGTTTCCTGTACCAAGCTGTGTGTAATATGTGAGGGTATATTTTTCCTAGTTTTTGTACCAGTCTGTGTGTAATATGTAATGGTGTATTTTCCCTAGTTGCTTGCACCAGACTGTGTATAATATGTAATGGTGTATTTTCCCCAGATTCCTGTAACAGTCTGTGTGTAATACGTAATGGTCTATTCCCCTAGTTTCCTGTACCATTCTATGTGTAATATGTAATGGTGTATTTTCCCTAGTTAATTGCACCAGTCTGTGTATAATATGTAATGGTACATTTTCCCCAGATTCCTGTAACAGTCTGTGTATAATATGTACTCGCTGTAAGCCCACCTTAAAATGGAGAGCACTGACATTTGTGCTGTAACAGAGACCTGGTTCAAGGCAGCAGAAAGCACCCCTGCATTACTAGGCTGTAACTCATTCCACACCTTTTTGCCCCAGAACTTGGACCGAAGCTCCAAACGTTGGTGGTGTTTCCATATTCATAAAGGATGCACACACCTCTAGACTGGTAGCCCAACATAAAGCATCAGAGGTACTTCAGGTGCAGCTAACATTGGATAAGACAGCAATTCAGGTTGTAGCCTGCTATAGGTCCACAACCATGTCTCAAGACTCACACTCCATGTTCCTAAGCACCCTGGAGAATATTAGGGTCCAACCTAACACTCTCTTACTAGGTGACTTCAACTACTCCTCCATTAACTGGGAAAACTACTCATGTACCAATACACTTGCCCAACGTTTCCTGGAGTTCATTAATTCCAATGCCCTGGACCAGCTCATTCTTACCCCCACTAGAGGTAGCAACATCCTTGACCTGGTCATTACTAACATGGGCGACCATTGCTCTACACAAATAGTCAGTTCCTCCCTAGTTAGATCCGACCACAAACTAATCACCTTGGAAATCCACATCCCTCCCACCCCCCCCTCCCCGCAAAAGTAATCACCATGAAAAACTTCTCCAAAGCTAACTTTGGGCTCCTAAAAACAGAGGTGGTTAACTTCATGGCACCTATGCAAATGGAGAATAGTTGTATGACCACTAAATCATACACCAATGCACTTTATGAACACATACACAAATGTATGGACCTTGCCATACCCAATAGAACCAAGACGCTCTCCTCCAAAAAAAGGAAGCCGATCTGGTGGTCTCCTGCCATAAAAACTCTACAACAGAAGGAGGAAACTGATGTGAAAAAAGATGAAGTCCCACCACTGGAAAAACTCCCTTATCAGCCTCATCAAAAAGTTGAGATTCCTCATCAAATCCTCTAAAGCTAGCTATGAAAACAGAATTACAGGAGATAGTAAAGACAACCACAAGGCCTTCTATAGTTATGTAAAGAATCTCCATGGCAATACCCAGATTTGCTCTGCGCTACTGCACAATAGTACCTCCTATACCAAGCCTACAGATATTGCCAGTATACTGGCCGACAGATTCAGTGCCAACTTTACCCCTCTCTCCACCCAAAGGACCAATCACAATACCAGTAGATTGCTAGGCACCCAGTTTTATTGTTGCTCAGGTTAAAACAACATTGTCCATGGCCAAGAATACAGCTTCTATGAGACCTGACAATATCCCTGGCTGTGCTCTATATGAACAACAGAGTTAACTGGCACTTCACCAGTGTGCCCTGTTCAATCACAGCCTCACCTCAGGCTTTGTCCCTACCGACTGGTGAACTGCTACAGTCATCCCTCTCCACAAAGGAGGAGCAACTACAGACCCTGGGAACTATCTCCCCATTAGGCTGATGAGCCTGATATGCAAAGCCATGGAATGCATCAAAACAGGCCTAATAAACAAAGATATGTGTAATCTCCAAACTCTGGATCCCACACAGTTTGGTTTTGTGAAGGGTAGATCATGCCTGCTGAACTTGGTCAACTTCTTTGACTCAGTCACCAGAACTGCGGATGAAGGCAAGGTGGTTCACACAGCCTACCTTGATCTGGCCAAGGCTTTTGATATGATTCCCCACTCAGGAATCATAGAAAACCTTACTAAGCTAAGCATCAACCACAGTATCACTAGGTGGGTTGCAAACTGGCTCACAGATAGAACCCACAGTGTGAAAGTAGCTGACTCCAAGTCAGACTGCTGACTAGTCACGAGTGGAGTCCCACAGGGTTCAGTCCTGGGTCCTCTCCTGTTTGCTATCTATTTCTCTGAAGTCCAGGCCAACACAAAGGGACTCTGGCTGACAAAGTTTGCACACAATAGCAAGTTGGGAGCTATTATTAACTTCCCAAGTGATGTTGACATCCTAGAAAAATGGCCTCACTGAGACCAATGACTAGTGTCAGAACCATGGCCTTAAGCTCAATGCCAAAAAATGTGTCATCATCCCTTTTCTGAAAAACCCAGTTCCTATGAATTACCACATTGATGGTAGTCCACTGAACACAGAATGCTTTATAGGAGATCTGGGGACACAGGTTGACACCAACCTCTCTTTTGATCACCACATCGCCACTGTGGTCAGAAAATCCTTCTATGTGGCACATCTCATTACAAATGGTTTTGCATCTAGGAAGAAAGAGGCCATTGTCTCCCTCTACTCTTCCCTCATTAGGTCAATCATTGAGTACAATGCCCCATTCGGCATGTACCTCACTAGACACCTGCAATAACTGGAGATGTCACAAAAGTACCTCACAAAGGGGATCCTAGGTGTTAAACACTTGTCCTATATGGTCAGACTCAAAAGACTCCAACTATTCTCTGTCTCATATCACCGGATCTATATTAGATAAACGAAAGTTTATCTTACCGAACGCTAACATGAGCGAAAATCCCGGAACCCGAAACCGGAATTGTGAGATCGCAGTACAGTGAAGATGGGAATATATACCCTTTCCTCACTGTAGTGAAATCTCGGAGTTGGAATATATATTTAGCGGGGGGTGTGGGGGGCCAATTGCAGTTTTGAGTTCTGGGATTTTCAATAATGTCAGCTTTCGTTTATCTAATATAGACCCCATATCACCTACTTAGAGGCGATCTCTGCTTGACTTACAAAGCCATGTCTGACCCAGCTCTGTTAGAAACTACATCTAAAGAAATCCTAATCCCTCTGCACCACATGCTCCAGAGACCTCAACCTCATTACCACAATTAACAGAACATGCTGGAGGGACAGGTTCATAACCCAGAGACTGTCCATGGTATGGAATAGACTTCCCATACATGTCAAGCAGAGCACCTCGCTGACCCTCTTCAAGAGAAACCTTGATGAGTGGATGGGAAACAAAAAATTCACCCCGGGGATAACTCCAATGGCTCTACTCGACAGAGGCACTGGGAAATAAGGTCGGGTAGCACTATGCCAGGGTAATCCTATGGCTAGGCTTGTGAAGGCCCCAGGGCCATTAGCCTAGTACACACCTATGAACCTATGAACCTATGAAATGCTGTATTTTTCCTAGTTTCATGTACCAGTCTTTGTGTAATATGTAATAGTATATTTTCCCTAGTTTCTTGCACCAGTCTTTGTATAAAATGTAATGGTATATTTTTCATAGATTCCTGTACCAGTCTGTGTGTAACACTTAAATGGCCCTGGAGCCTTTACAAGCCTAGCCTAAAAAAAAATTGCCCAGGCACCGTGCCACCCAGTGGTAGTTCACAGTGCCCATATCCAGTAGTGCAACAGGAATGATCCCTGGAGTGAACTTTCTGCTACCCTCCACTCATCAAGATTTCTCTTGAAGAGGCCCAGTGAGGTGCTCTGCTTGACATGAACGGGAAGCTTATTCCAGAGTATGGGCAGTCTTTGGGAGATGAACCTGTCCCTCCAGCATGTTCTGTTAATTGTGGTAATGAAGTTTTGATTTTCCCTCAGCATGTAGCATGGGGGGATTGTGATTTCTTTTGGTGTAGCATTTCAAGTAGGGCTGGGTCACACATGGCTTTGTAAGTCAAGCACAGATCACCTCTAAGTAGATGATAAGAGACTGAGAACAGCTGAAGTTTCTTGAGTCTATCCATGTACGACATATGTTTAAGTCCTAGGATTTTTTTGTGAGGTACTTTTGTGGCCTCTCCGGTGTCTGGACAGGTACATGCCAAACAGGGCATTATATTCGATGATTTGTCTAATGCAGGATGAGTAGAAAGGGATGATGACCTCTTTCTTCCTGGCTGCAAAACATTTGGTTATACGATGTGCCACTTAGAAGGACTTTCTGACCACAGTGGCAATGTCGTGATCGAAGGTGAGGTGGTTCTCTTATGGCCCCTTCAGTGTTCAGTGGGCTCCCATCAATGTGGTAATTTGTGGGAACTGAGTTTTTTCCACAGGGGATGATAATGCATTTTCTGGCATTAAGCATCAAGCCATGGTACCGACATCAGTCATTGGACTCAGAGATGCGTTTTTGTAGAATGTCTGCATCACTTGGGGAGTTGATAATGACTCCTAGCTTACAGTCATCAGCAAACTTTGTCAGCCAGAGTCCTTCTATGTTGGCCTGGACTTCTCAGAAGTAGATGCTAAACAGGACAGGGCCCAGGACTGAGCCCTGTGGGACTCCACTCATGACTGATCGACAGTCTGACTTGGAATCTGCAACTTTCACTCTGTGGGTCCTGTCTGTAAGCCAATTTGCAGCCCATCAATGATACCTGAGTGGGTAATGGTATCAAAAGCCTTGGCCAGGTGAAGATAGGCTGTACGCACTGCCTTACCCTCATCCACAGCCTTGGTGACTACCTCGAAGAAGTCAACCTGGTTCAGCAGGCAGGATTTTTCCTTGACAAAGCCAAACTGTGTGGGGTCAAGAATTTGTAGATTGCCTATATTTTTGTTAAGCAGGTCCATGATGATGTACTCCATAGCTTTGCAAACCAGACTTGTCAGGCTAATGGGGGTGATAGTTCCCAGGATCTGTAGTTGCTCCGCCTTTATGGAGCAGGATGTCTGTAGCAGTGCACTATTTGTTAGGGGACATAGCCTAAGGTACGGCTGTGATTGAATAGGGCACACAGATGTGGTGCCAGTTTGTTTTGTAGCTCATGTAGGAAGCAGCCAGAGATATTATCAGGTCCCATGGACAATGTATTCTTGACTTTGGACAATGCAGCTTTTACCTGTGCCACATAAATTGTGGGTACCAGGCTTTCATCTAGTATTGTGATAGGGCCCTTGGGGGAGGGTAAAGTTGGGACTGAATCTTTCGGCCAGTATATTGGCCATATCTGTTGGCTCAGTACAGGAGGTACCATTGTGCAATTACTCAGAGCAAATCTGGGTATTGCCTTTGAGGTTTTTGATATAGCTACAAAAGGCTTTGTGGTTGTTTTTGGTGTCAGCCGCAATTCTGCCTTCATAGCTGACTTTAGAGGATTTGATAAGGGATCTCAGCTTTTTGTTGAGACTGATAAAGGAGATTTTCCAATCTTATGACTTCATTTTTTTTCTGCAACAGTTTTTTTCATTCTGTTGTAGAGTTTATTGATGGGTGGGGACCACCAGATTGGCTTCCTATTTTTGGAGGACAGTGTCTTAGTTCTATTTGGTATGGCAAGGTCCATGCATTTGTGTACATGCTCGTACAGTGCATTGGTGTATGTTTCAGCAATCATGCAGCTATTTTCCATTGGCATGGATGCTGAGAAGTTATCCACCTCTGTTTTTATGAGCCCAAAGTCGGCTTTAGAGAAGTTTTTCAGGGTGGTCACCTTAGCGGGGGGTGTAGGTGAGATGAAGATTTCCATGGTGATCAGTTTGTGGTCGGATTTAACCAGGGAGGAACTGACTATAGGTGTGGAGCAACAGTCTACGGTGTTGGTGATAACCAGGTCCAGGATGTTGCTTCCTCTAGTGGGGGTCAGAATGAGCTAGTCCAGGGCACTAGAACTGATAAATTCCAGAAAGTGCTGGGCATGTACATTAGTACGTGAATAGTTTTCCCAGTTGATGGAATGGTAGTAGAAGTTACCCAGTATGAGAGTATTGGGTTGGACCTTGATAGATTCCAGGGTGCTTAGGAAGTTGGTGTGTGAGTCTAGGGACATGTTTGGGGTCCTGTAGCAGGTTATGACTTGTATCGCCATCTTACCTGACGTATCTCTGATGCATTATGTTCGGCTACCAGTCTAGAGGTGTGCATATCATTTAAGAATATGGAGACACCACCACCTTTGGAGTGTCTGGCCACATTCTGGGGCCAAAAGGAATGGAATGAGCTGTACCCTGGGAGTGCAGGGGTGCTTTCTGCCTCTTTAAACCAGGTCTTCATTACAGCACAGATGTCGACATTCTTCATTTTGAGGAGAGCTTCGAGCAAATGCATCTTGAGATTTAGACTTCTAGCATTGAGCAGCATGACCTTCAGACTGTATTTGTTTGTAGCTGTTATAGTGGAATTTTGGTCTTTGGAACAGTGCCTAAAAAAGGCACTATAGGGGTGGCAAGAGCCTTAGCCAGTACCGGGAATCCCAAGGGTGACAGATGCAGACCGTCTCTCGCAAAGAATCAAGGTCTGTTGATCATGTCTTCCCAGGCAGACAGATACTGGATCCTTTTAGAATGACACCAGAAACTTAGCCAATTGTTGAAATCAATTATTTTCTGCTTGTACTGTGGTATGCTTCTGGGTGGCAGTAGAATACTGCTCAGGGATAGGGTCATACCTGCCTGGGCCACATAATCCGAGAGTTCCATCACATCTCTTTTCATGTAGTCCAGTGTATTTTCCCTAGTTTCCTGTAGCAGTCTGGGTATAATAGGAAATGGTGTATTTCCCTAGTTTCCTGTAGCAGTCTGGGTGTAATATGTAATGGTGTACTTTCCCTACATTCCTGTAGCAGCCTGTGTGCAATATGTAATGGTGTATTTCCCTAGTTTCCTGTAGCAATCTGTGTATAATATGTAATGATGTATTTTCCCTACATTCCTGTACAAGTCTGTGCATAATATGTAATGGTGTATTTTCTTTAGTTTCCTGTACCGGTCAGTGTATAATATGGAACTGAGCATTTTCTTTAATTTCTTGCAGCTGTCTGTGTATAATATGTAATGGTGCATTTTCCCCAGATTCTTGTAACAGTCTGTGTGCAATATGTAATGGTTTATTCCCCTAGTTTTCTGTACCATTTTGTGTGTAATATGTAATGGTATATTTTCCCTAGTTTCCTGTACCAGTCTGTGTATAATATGTACTCACTGGAAGCACTCCTTAAAATGGAGAGTATTGACATTTGTGCTCTAACAGAGGCCTAGTTTAAGACAGCAGAAAGCTCCCCTGCACTACCCGGCTATAACTCATTCCACACCTTTTGGCCCCAGAACTTGGACCGAAGCTCCAAAGGTGGTGGTGTTTCCATATTCATAAAGGATGAGCACACCTCCAGACTGGTAGCCCAACATAATGCATCAGAGGTACTTCAGGTGCAGCTAACATTGGATAAGACAGCAATTCAGATCGTAGCCTGCTATATGTCCCCAACCATGTCCCAAGACTCACACTCCATGTTCCTAAGCACCCTGGAGAATATTAGGGTCCAACCTAACACTCTCTTATTAAGCGACTTCAACTACTCCTCTATTAACTGGGAAAACTACTCATGTACCAATACACTTGCCCAACATTTCCTGGTGTTCATTAATTCCAATGCCCTGGACCAGCTCATTCTTATCCCCACTAGAGGTAGCAACATCCTTGACCTGGTCATTACTAACATGGGCGGCCATTGCTCTACAAAAATAGTCAGCTCCTCCCTGCTTAGATCTGACCACAAACTAATCACCTTGGAAATCCACATTCCTCCCACCAACTCCCCCCTCCCCCCCCGCAAAGGTAACCACCATGAAACACTTCTCCAAAACTAACTTTGGGCTCCTAAAAACAGAGGTGGCTAACTTCACGGCACCCATCCAAATGAAAAATACTTGTATGACTGCTGAATCATACACCAATGCACTATATGAACATGCACACAAATGTATGGATCTTGCCATACCCAATAGAATCAAGATGCTCTCCTCCAAAAAAAGGAAGCCAATCTGGTGGTCCCCTGCCATAAAAACTCTAGAACAGAAGGAGGAAACTGATGCAGAATAAGATGAAGCCCCAACACTGGAAAAACTCCCTTATCAGCCTCAACAAAAAGTTGAGATCCCTCATCAAATCCTCTAAAGCTAGCTATGAAAACAGAATTGCTGCAGATAGTAAAGACAACCACAACGCCTTCTATAGTTATGCAAAGAATCTCCACGGCAATACCCAGATTTGCTCTGAGCTACTGCACAATGGTACCTCCTATACCAAGCCAACAGATATTGCCAGTATACTGGCCGACAGACTCAGTGCCAACTTTACCCCTCCCTCCCCCCAAAGGACCAATCACAATACCAGTAGATTGCCAGGCACACAGTTTTACTGTTGCACAGGTGAAAACAGCACTGTCCATGGCCAAGAATACAGCTTCTATGGACCTGATAATATCCCTGACTGTGTTCTATATGTACTACAGAGTGGACTGGCACCTCATCTGTGTGCCCTGTTCAATCACTGCCTCACCTCAGGTTTTGTCCCTACCAAATAGTGAACTGCTACAATCATCCCTCTCCACAAAGGAGGAGCGACTACAGACCCTGGGAACTACTGCCCCATTAGGCTGATGAGCTTGATATGCAAAGCTATGGAATGCATCATCATGGACCTAATAAACAAAGATATAGGGAATCTCCAAACTCTGGATCCCACACAGTTTGGTTTTGTGAAGGGTAGATCATGCCTGCTCAACTTCTTTGACTCAGTCACCAGAGCTGTGGATGAAGGCAAGGTGGTTCATACATCCTACCTTGATCTGGCCAAGGCTTTTGATACCATTCCCCACTCAGCAATCATATAAAAATGCATTAAGCTAGACATCAACCCCTGTATCACTAGGTGGGTTGCAAACTGGCTCACAGATAAAACCCACAGTGTGAAAGTAGCTGACTCCAAGTCAGACTGCCACCTAGTCACGAGTGGAGTCCCACAGGGTTCAGTCCTGGTTCCTCTCCTGTTTAAATCTACTTCTCTGAAGTCCAGGCCAACACAAAGGGACTCTGGCTGACAAAGTTCGCACATGATAGCAAGTTCAGAGCTATTATTAACTCCCCAAGTGATGTTGACATCTTACAGAATGGCCTCACTGAGACCAGCGACTGGTGTCAGAACCATGTCCTTAAGCTCAATGCCAAAAAATGTGTCATCATCCCCTTTCTGAAAAACCCAGTTCCCATGACTTACCACATTGATGGTAGTCCACTGAACACAGAACGCGTTATAGGAGATCTAGGAACACAGGTTGGCACCAACTTCTCTTTTGATCACCACATTGCCACTGTGGTCAGAAAGTCCTTCTATGTGGCACATCTCATTACTAAGGATTTTGCATCCAGGAAGAAAGAGGTAATTGTCTCCCTCTACTCTTCCCTCATTAGATCAATCATCGAGTACAATGCCCCATTTGCCATGTACCTCACTAGACACCTGCAACAACTGGAGAGGCCACAAAAGTACCTTACAAACAGGATCCTAGACCTTAAACACTTGTCCTATATGGACAGACTTAAAAAACTCCAACTATTCTCTGTCTCATATTGCCTACTTAGAGGCGATCTCTGCTTGACTTTCAAAGCCATGTCTGACCCAGCTCTGTTAGAAATGCTATATCTAAAGAAATCCTAATCTCTCTGCACCACATGCTCCAGAGACCTCAACCTCATTACCACAATTAGCAGAACATGCTGGAGGGACAGGTTCATAACCCAGAGACTGCCCATGGTATGGAATAGACTTGCCATATATGTCAAGCAGAGCACCTCACTGACCCTCTTCAAAAGAAATCTTGATGAGTGGATGGGAAACAAAAAATTCACCCCGGGGATAACTACAGTGGCTCTACTCGACAGAGGCACTAGGAACTAAAGTCAGGTGGCACTATGTCAGGGTAATCCTATGGCTAGGTTTACTTAGGTAGTCTAGTACACACCTAGGAAACTATATAATGCTGTACTTTTCCTAGTTTATTGCACCAGTCTTTGTATAAAATGTAATGGTATATTTTCCCTAGTTTCCTGTAGCAGTCTGTGTATAACACGTAATAGGTTCATAGGTGTGTACTAGGCTAATGGCCCTGGAGCCTTTACAAGCCGAGCCCAAAAAAAAAAAATTGCCCAGGCACCGTGCCACCCAATGTTAGTTCACAGTGCCCATATCCAGCAGTGCAACAGGAATGATCCCTGGAGTGAACTTTCTGTTACCCATCCACTCGTCAAGATTTCTCTTGAAGAGGGCCAGTGAGGTGCTCTGCTTGACATGAATGGGAAGCGTATTCCAGAGTATGGGCAGTCTTTGGGAGATGAACCTGTCCCTCCAGCATGTTCTGTTAATTGTGGTAATGAGGTTGTGATCTCTGGAGCATGTGGCATGGGGCGATTGGGATTTCTTTAGGCGTAGCATTTCAAGAAGGGCTGGGTCAGACATGGCTTTGTAAGTCAAGCAGAGATCACCTCTAAGTAGATGATAGGAGACTGAGAACAGCTGAGATTCTTGAGTCTGTCCATGTAGGACATGTGTTTAAGGCCTGGTATCCTTTTTGTGAGGTACTTTTGTGGCCTCTCTAGCTGTTGTAGGTGTCTGGTCAGGTACATGCCAAACGGGGGTGTTATATTTGATGATTGGTCTAATGAGGGATGAGTAGAGAGGGATGATGACCTCTTTCTTCCTGGATATGAAACCTTTGCTTATAACATGAGCCACATAGAAGGACTTTCTGACCACAGTGCCAATGTGGTGGTCGAAGGTGAGGTGGCTGTCGACCTGGGTGCCCAGATCTCTTATGGCTCCTTCAGTGTTCAGTGGGCTCCCATCAATGCAGTAATTTGTGGGAACAGAGTTTTTTCCAAAGGGGATGATAACACATTTTCTGGCATTAAGCTTCAGGCCATGGTACCGACACCAGTCAGTGGTCTCAGAGAGGCCCTTTTGTAGGATGTCTGCATCACTTGGGGAGTTGATAATGACTCCTAGCGTGCAGTCATCAGTGAACTTTGCCATCCAGAGTCCTTCTGTGTTGGCCTGGACATCTGAGAAGTAGATGCCAAACAGGAGAGGGCCCAGGACCAAGCCCTGTGGGACTCCACTCATGACTGATCATCAGTCTGACTTGGAATCTGCAACTTTCACTCTGTGGGTCCTGTCTGTAAGCCAAATTGCAACCCACCTAGTGATGCAAGGAGTGATGTCTAGTTTGGTGAGGTTATCAATGATACCTGAGTGGGGAATGGTATCAAAGATAGGCTGCATGCACTGCCTTACCCTCATCCACAGCATTGGTGACTACCTCAAAGAAGTCAACCTGGTTCAGCAGGCAGGATCTTCCCTTGACAAAGCCAAACTGTGTGGAGGCAAGAGTTTGGAGATTTCCTAATTCTTTGTTAAGCAGGTCCATGATTATGCACTCCACAGCTTTGCATACCAGACTTGTCAGGCTAATGGGGTGATAGTTTCCAGGATCTGTAGTTGTTCCCCGTTTATGGAGTAAGATGACTGCAGCAGTGCACCATTGATTAGGCGACATAGCCTAAGGTAAGGCTGTGATTGAACAGAGCACACAGATGTGGTGCCAGTTCATTTTGTAGCTCATGTAGGATGCAGCCAGAGATATTATCAGGTCCCATGGACACTGTATTCTTGGCTTTGGGCAATGCAGCTTTTACCTGTGCCACAGAAATTGTGGGTACCAGGCTTTCATCTGGTATTGTAATAGGGCCCTTGGGGGAGAGGGGTATAGTTGGGACTGAATCTTTCAGCCAGTATATTGGCTATATCTGTTGGCTCAGTATAGGAGGTGCCATTGTGCAATTACTCAGAGAAAATCTGGGTATTGCCTTTGAGGTTTCTGATATAGATACAAAAGGCTTTGTGGTTTTTGGTGTCAGCCGCAATTCTGCCTTCATAGCTGGCTTTAGAGGATTTGATAAGGGATCTCAGCTTTTTGTTGAGAGTAATAAGGGAGATTTTCCAGTCTTATGACTTCATTTTTTTTCTGCAACAGTTTTTTCATTCTGTTGTAGAGTTTATTGATGGGTGGTGACCACCAGATTGGCTTCCTTTTTTTGGAGGAGAGTGTCTTAGTTCTATTTGGTATGGCAAGGTCCATGCATTTGTGTACAGGCTTGTACAGTGCATTGGTGTATGATTCAGCAGTCATGCAGCTATTTTCCATTAGCATGGTTGCAGAGAAGTTAGCCACCTCTGTTTTTATGAGCCCAAAGTCAGCTTTAGATATGTTTTTCTGGGTGGTCACCTTAGCTGGGGGTGTAGGTGAGATGGAGATTTCCATGGTGATCAGTTTGTGGTCAGATTTAACCAGGGAGAAATTGACTGTAGGTGTGGAGCAACCGTCTCTGATGTTGGTGATTACCAGGTCCAGGATGTTGCTTCCTCTAGTGGGGGTCAGAATGAGCTGGTCCAGGGTACTAGAACTGATAAATTCCAGAAAGTGTTGTGCCTGTACATTGGTACGTGAATAGTTTTCCTAGTTGATGGAAGGGTAGTTGAAGTCACCCAGTATGAGAGTATTGGGTTGAACCTTGATAGATTCCAGGGTGCTTAAGAAGTTGGTGTGTAAGTCTAGGGACATGTTCGGGGTTCTGTAACAGGTTATGACTTGTATTGCCATCTTACCTGAAGTATCTCTGATGCATTATGTTCGGCTACCAGTCTAGAGGTGTGCATATCATTTAAGAATATGGAGACACAACCACCTTTGGTGCATCTGGCCACATTCTGGGGCCAAAAGGTATGGAATGAGCTGTACCTGGGAGCGCACAGGTGCTTTCTACCTATTTAAACCAGCACATTACAGCACAGATGTCAACATTCTCCATTTTGAGGAGAGCTTTGAGCAAGTGCATCTTGAGATTTAGACTTCTAGCATTGAGCAGCATGACCTTCAGACTGCATTTGTTTGTAGCTGTTACAGTGAAATGTTGGTCTTTGGAACACTGCCTAAAAAGGCACTATAGGTGTAGGAAGAACCTTAGCCAGTACCCAGAATCCCTGCAGGCAATCCCTGGCAAAGAATCAAGGCCTGTTGATCATATCTTCCCAGGCAGACAGATACTGGATCCCTTTAGAATGACACCAGAAACTTAGCCAATTGTTGAAATCAATTATTTTCTGCTTGTACTGTGGTATCATTCTGGGTGACGGTAGAATACTGCTCAGGGATAGGGTCATACCTGCCTGGGCCACATAATCAGAGAGTTCCATCACATCACTTTTCATGTAGTCCAGTGTATTTTCCCTAGTTTCCTGTAGAAGTCTGGGTATAATAGGAAATGGTGTATTTCCCTAGTTTCCTGTAGCAGTCTGTGTGTAATATGTAATGGTGTACTTTCCCTACATTCCTGTAGCAGCCTGTGTGTAATATGTAGTGGTATATTTCCACAGATTCCTGTAGCAGTCTGTCTAAAATATGTAATGGTGTATTTTCCCTACATTCCTGTACCAGTCTGTGCATAATATGTAGTGGTGTATTTTCCCTACATTCCTATACCAGTCGGTGTGTAATATGTAATGGTGTATTTTCCTAGTTTCCTGTATCAGACTGAGTATAATATGTAACTGTGTATTTCCCTAGTTTCCTGTAGCAGTCTGTGTATAATATCTAATAGTGTATTTCCCTAGTTTCTTACACCAGTCTTTGTAGAATATCTAATAGTATATTTTCCCTAGATTCCTATACCAGTCTGTGTGTGAAATGTCATTCTGGGTGGCAGTAGAATACTGCTCAGGGCTAGGGTCATATCTGCCTGGGCCACATAATCCGAGAGTTCCATCACATCTCTTTTCATGTAGTCCAGTGTATTTTCCCTAGTTTCCTGTAGCAGTCTGGGTAGAATAGGAAATTATGTATTTCCCTAGTTACCTGTAGCAGTCTGGGTGTAATATGTAATGCTGTATTTCCCTAGTTTCCTGTACCAGTCGGTGTATAATATGGAATGGTGTATTTCCCTAGTTTCCTGTACCAGTCTGTGTATAATATCTAATGGTGTATTTCCCTAGATTATATCACCAGTGTGTGTGTGTTATATGTAATGGTGGATTTTCTCTAGTTTACCAATCTGTGTGTACTATGTAATGGTGTATTTTCCCTAGTTTCTTGTACCAGTCTGTGCATAATATGTAGTGGTGTATTTTCCCTACATTCCTATACCAGTCAGTGTATAATATGTAATAGCGTATTTTCCCTAGTTTCATGTACCAGTCTGTGTGTAATATGTAATTATGTATTTCCCTAGTTTCTTGTACCAGTCTGTGCATAATATGTAGTGGTGTATTTTCCCTACATTCCTATACCAGTCAGTGTATAATATGTAATAGCATATTTTCCCTAGTTTCTTGCACCAGTTGTTGTATAATATGTAATAGTATATTTCCCTAGATCCCTGTACCAATCTGTGTGCACCATGTAATAGTGTATTTTCCCTAGTTTCATGTACCAGTCTTTGTGTAATATGTAATAGCGTATTTTCCCTAGTTTCTTGCACCAGTTGTTGTATAATATGTAATAGTATATTTCCCTGGATTCCTGTACCAATCTGTGTGCACCATGTAATAGTGTATTTTCCCTAGTTTTTTGTAGCAGTCTGTGTGTAATATGCAATTGTGTATTTCCCTGGTTTCCTGTAGCAGTCTGTGTGTAATATGTAATGGTGGACTTTCCCTAGATTCATGTAACAGTATGTGTGTAACATGTAATGGTGTATTTTCCCTAGTTTCCTGTACCTGTCTGTGTGTAATATGTAATGGTGTATTTTCCCTCGCTTGCTGTACCAGTCTGTGTACAATATTTAATGATGTATTTTCCCTAGTTTCCTGTACCAGTCTGTGTGTAATATGTAATGGTGTATTTTCCCTAGTTTCCTGTACCAGTCTGTGTGTAATATGTAATGGTGCATTTTGTCTAGATTTCTGTACCAGTCTGTGTATAATATGTAATGGTGTATTTTCCCTACATTCCTATACCAGTCAGTGTATAATATGTAATAGCGTATTTTCCCTAGTTTCCTGTACCAGTCTGTGTGTAATATGTAATGGTGTATTTTCCCTAGTTTCCTGTACCAGTCTGTGTATAATATGTAATGGTGTATTTTCCCTAGCATCCTGTACCAGTCTGTGTGTAATATGTAATGGTGCATTTTCCCCAGATTCCTTTACCAGTCTGTGTGTAATATGTAATGGTGTATTTACCTAGTTTCTTGTACCAGTCTGTGTATAACATGTAATGGTGCATTTTCCCCAGATTCCTGTAACAGTCTGTGTGTAATATGTAATGGTGGACTTTCCCTAGATTCCTTTACCAGTCTGTGTGTAATATGTAATGGTGTATTTACCTAGTTTCTTGTACCAGTCTGTGTATAACATGTAATGGTGCATTTTCCCCAGATTCCTGTAACAGTCTGTGTGTAATATGTAATGGTGTATTTTCCCTAGTTTCCTGTAGCAGTCTGTGTGTAATATGTAATGGTGGACTTTCCCTAGATTCCTGTAACAGTATGTGTGTAATATGTAATTGTGTATTTCCCTGGTTTCCTGTACCAGTTTGTGTACAATATTTAACAGTTTATTTTCCCTAGATTCCTGTACCAGTCTGTGTATAATATGTAATGGTGCATTTCCCCAGATTCCTGTAACAGTCTGTGTGTAATATGTAATGGTGGACTTTCCCTAGATTCCTTTACCAGTCTGTGTGTAATATGTAATGGTGTATTTCCCTAGTTTCTTGTACCAGTCTGTGTATAATATGTAATATTTTCCCTACATTCCAGTACCAGTCTGTGTATAATATGTAACGTCTTTCCCTGGTTTCCTGTACCACACTGTGAGTACCACGTAATGGTGTATTTTCCCTAGTTTCCTGTACCAGTCTGTGTGTAATATGTAGTGGTGTATTTCCCTAGTTTCTTGCACAAGTTTGTGTATAATATGTAATGATCTACTTCCTTAGTTTCTTGTGGCAGTCTGTGTGATTCATGTAATGGTGTATTTTCCCTAGTTTCTTGTACCAGTGTGTGTATAATATGTAATGGTGCATTTTCTGTAGTTTCCTGTACCAGTCTTGTTGTGTATAATATGTAAGGGTATATTCTAACTAGTCCCTAAAGTGACCTACTGTGTATAATATGTTTAGGTGTGTTTTTTTGTAGTCCCTGCTGCTGATCTGCTGTGGATAATATGCACAAATGTACTCTCTCTCTAGTTCCCGAGACTGGCTGTAGCCATATCCAATGCTGGCACACTGGGGTGCCAAAGTGCATTTGGAGGGAATAGGGCAGCTGCTGTTAAAAATGTTGTACATGAAATGATGTTCAGTAAAGGTAGGTAATTAACATACAGTGTAATGTCTGCTAATCTGTTTGCAGTTGTCTAAGTTACTTAAAATGTCTACAAGTGCTCTGATTATTCATTCATTCAAGATATTGGCTGACGTGAAAAAATGTGCACCCTATAGATCCATTCTCAGAAACAAATCTCATCAGGCAATGGCAAAGTATGCTTTCACTGGAATTGCTCATAAGAACGTGTTTCCTGAGATATGATATTTCCTAGTTGATTTGTAAATAGTTTAGGTTATAAACAACCAAAGACCAGTTGGTAATGGAATTTGCCTGTGATAAGTGGTTTGAATTGCTGCCCTACTCCAACCTATGTCAGGGAAACCATGCTAATGGTGGGAGGCATGTATATGCCCCTATTGGACAGTGTGTGCCCACCATAAAAAGCACAGAAGCCCTTTAGCAATTAGCTACTGACCAGCCAGTGTTCACTTGCTTGGGTTAGCTGGGAGAGCTCTGTTGAACAAAAGTTGGATGTAAAACCAATTAATCTTTCAAACATGAACTTAGAATTGTTACACTACAACTTGGTAGTAGATGACATGATGACAAGTGGGGGGGGGGGGGCTGTACATCCTCTGTATCCAGGACCAAGACGAAAGTGCAGTTCAGTAAAGCCATTTGAGTTGGGATCCAAAGTCTTCAACTCAGGAGGAGGAGGAGGAGGAAGGACTAGAAATGGTGTGCAGATTGTGATGACAGAGAGGCTTCAGTGATGGATATCATCAGAATAGTGACAAACTCATAGCAATCAGACTCCAGTGTGATGATAGGGCACTATTCATAATCTCACCCCACATCTCACAGCAGAGCTGTGATGGTGAAGAAGAAATTGCATTCAGACAGCAGTTGTAGGACCTACTAGATAAAAACAGAACAACACAAGTTGGTGTTTTTTAATGGGTGACCTGAATGAAAATATTAGCGCAAACAAACAGGATATGAGGACTGCCTGAGTCCACATTGGTGGGTCACCAGGAATTAAGAAGGAGAGGTCATTCTAGACTTCCGTCTGGCAAATAGCTTAAAGGTGGTCGACACATGGTTCCGCAAGAGATGCAGTCACAAGATCACATACAATAGTGACCAAAATACAACTCAGGTAGAGTTCCCCCAAGTAAGGAAAAGGCCACTGGGGTAGAATCAGTGATTGCAAAGTCAACCCCAGTGACACAGTCAACCCATAGCATAAACTATTGGTTGCCAGAAGCAGCTGTAAGCAGTGGTCAGAGAAGGCTGTAAGGTCAAAAGAGATCAGGCTAAAGAACTCAAAGTTGATTGGATGTGGGGGGGGGGGCAAAAGAGTTCAAGTAATTACTGAGAGCTCTAGCATCCCAAGAAGAGAAAGGAATAACAGGAGTTGAAGAAAAATGGAAGTGTTTCAAAACAGCATGCTTGAGGACTATAGAACAGACTTGTGGTCAACCAGGTATGGAAATAAGATACACATGAAATGCTGTTGGAGGAATGCAGAAGTCTGGAAAGTCATCAAAAGAAAGGGGGAGTTAAAGAAAAGTGAGAGAGAGATAAGACAGGCCAGTCTAAGAAGGAATACTGGTTGGCTAACAAAGAGGCTAAGAGAAGAGTTGCAAAAATAAAACAAGGCATCAGAAGCACTGTACCCTCTTCTGAGTAGATGGCACAAAGAAATTCTATTAGTTTGCAAGGCAAAGACAGAAAGATAAAGATGATGGACAGACACCTCTCATAAGGGAACAACCTGCTTGCCGGTCCACAGGACATCAATGGCAGATGAAGGAATACTTTCAGAAGCTTCGGATTGAAGAAAACCCACAGAAGCTGTACTGCCTCAAACAGCCTAGAATGAGAGAAGAGGAGGAGCCCACCCTAGAAGCAAGACTAGCACAAGGAAATGAAATTAGGGAAAGCATCAGGCTCAAATGGGCTGAAAACAGATATGATAAATATGCTGAGTGAAATAGGACAGAAATGGCTTCTGCGGGTACTTATAGCAGCATGGAGAGAAAGATATATCCCAGATGACTGGAGAATAAGCATACCAGTAGTGCCAGTGTATACCAACAGAGGGGACACCTACAGCTGTGGGCAGCATGGAAGTATCAAACTCCTATCACACTACATGAAAGTTCTGGAGATGGTGAATGATAAACGAGCACACAGAGTTGTAGAAAGTAAGATGGGAGATGAGCGATGTGGATTCAGATCAGGATGTAGCACAACTGACCTGATGTTTTCAGTGAGATCGATTGTTGAGAAAAAGATAGAAATGAAGAAAATTCCAAACTGGCATTCCGAGACTTGGGAAAAGCATGGCAAGGGCCCTAGAAAGCTGATTTGGGTGGTTCAAAGTCCCAGAAACACTGGCAGAATTAGCTCAGGCTATGTGCAAGGACCCAATGACTGAAGTATGAAGTGTTCTGTCTCACACAGGGGTTCCCAGTGGGAATGGGTGTGCATCAGGGATTAGCTCTGAGCCCACTGCTGTTCATACTGGTGATGGACTACATTAGCATACAGGTTAGGCGGGACAGATCAACAAAACTGCTGTATGCAAATGCTGTGGCATTACAGGCAGACTCTGAGCAAGAACTTCAGCAAAGGATAGGGAATGGAATGCAAAACTGAAGGCTCATGTGGTGAAACTGAGTACAGACAAGACAGCTGTCAAATCAGCAAATGGGAGAAATCAGAAGATGCTGAAAACTGATATACATGTATGTTGGAGTGGTGGCTGAGGAAAAGGAACGTCTGAATGAGGAAGTCAAATCTAGAATCAGAGGGGCTGCAGTCATCTGGCACAAAGTGTCAGGAGTAATATGTGACAGAATAATGTGAAAGAAGCTGAAACATAAGATGTATAAAACAGTGGTGTGACCAATACTACTGTATGGTACAGAAACCTGGGCAATGAAGGCAGAGCAGCTGTGGAAGTGAGAGGTGATGGAGATGAAGTGCCCGAAACAAGTGGTAGGATGCATACTGTGGGGTAGACGAAGCAATGAGATGAAGTCAAAACATCTTCAACTGCAGAGTAAGTCAAAAGAGAACAGATTAAGGTGGTTCAGAGACATGCAGAAAAGCAGAAAAGAATCTGCTGAAGAAGATTTAGAACAAACAGGAAGAAGGCAAGAATAAATGTGTGAGAGAAGATCTGTGATAGTCAGGCATGAGTGTCGAATGTGTGAGAGAAGATCTGTGACAGTCAGGCATGAGTGTCGAATGTGTGAGAGAAGATCTGTGACAGTCAGGCATGAGTGCCGAATGTGTGAGAGAAGATCTGTGACAGTCAGGCATGAGTGTCGAATGTGTGAGAGAAGATCTGTGACAGTCAGGCATGAGTGTCTAATGTGTGAGAGAAGATCTGTGACAGTCAGGCATGAGTGTCGAATGTGTGAGAGAAGATCTGTGAAAGGCATGAGTGTCGAATGTGTGAGAGAAGATCTGTGACAGTCAGGCATGAGTGTCGAATGTGTGAGAGAAGATCTGTGACAGTCAGGCATGAGTGTCGAATGTGTGAGAGAAGATCTGTGACAGTCAGGCATGAGTGTCGAATGTGTGAGAGAAGATCTGTGACAGTCAGGCATGAGTGTCGAATGTTTGAGAGAAGATCTGTGACAGGCATGAGTGTCGAATGCGTGAGAGGAGATCTGTGACAGTCAGGCATGAGTGTCGAATGTCTGAGAGAAGATCTGTGACAGTCAGGCATGAGTGTCGAATGTGTGAGAGAAGATCTGTGACAGTCAGGCATGAGTGTCGAATGTGTGAGAGAAGATCTGTGACAGGCATGAGTGTCGAATGTGTGAGAGAAGATCTGTGACAGTCAGGCATGAGTGATGCAGATGGTAGGAGAACTGTATTAGATTGCAAAAGATGGCGACAGTTGACAGGACACCTCAATCGCACGTAGAAAATGGGAAAAGGGGGGTTGGTGATGATGAAGTTATAAATAAGAGGAAGAAGATGGATCCATTTAAACAGTGTTTGGCTAGATTAATTAAGAAGCTAGTAGTACTGTTTAAACAATGCATGACTCTCTCAAGTTTTAGAAATGGCTAGATGATGTTGTAGTGATAAATACATACAAAGTCAGTTAAAGTTTATACAAGATCAGTAGAGTGAAAGGTAATTAATTTCAAGAAAGTCATACATATGGATTGCTTGTAATGGAAGTAGAGATGTGGCCTCCACATGTCGTCCTTGGTCAGGCTGCAGTATACCATGCAATCTCTTGTAATCACTTCTGTTTATTACAACAAATAAGGGAGACAATGTGCAAGTGTCTGTATGGTACCCCTGGCACAGCAGAGCAGTATGAATTATAATTAATATAAATAAGGGAGACAACGTGCAAGCGTCTGTATGGTACCCCTGGCACAGAAGGGCAGTATGAATTATAATTAATATAAATAAGGGAGACAACGTACAAGCGTCTGTATGGTACCCCTGGCACAGAACAGCAGTATGAATTATAATTAATATAAATAAGGGAGACAACGTGCAAGCGTCTGTATGGTACCCCTGGCACAGCAGAGCAGTATGAATTATAATTAATATAAATAAGGGAGACAACGTGCAAGCATCTGTATGGTACCCTTGGCACAGCAGAGCAGTATGAATTATAATTAATAAAGGGAAGTTGCTGTATTCTTTTACAGAGTTTCATATTTGCTAAGACTGACAAGAATAAAGGAAAACAATGACAAAGTGGCCACATTTTGGATTATTTTACAGCTTCTTTGAAAAACAGTTATATGAATTTCACAAGGACAGAGATGTTAAAGAGAGAGGTTAATCACAAGTAATATTAAATCATACATTAAAACTGAATTGCCATATCAGTTTTGATATGACATAATTAAGAGAGCAGAAATTGAAACAGTGTCTTAAACATAATGCGACAAACACTTAAAGCTAATGTAGGACAGCTCATGTGACCATAGCAGAAAAGGATTTTTTTAGTAAATTAGCATTTTTTTAAATTTTGTCTTGTATAATCACAGAATCACTACTGTTTAAAGATGGGTTAACAGTGAAAAAGCATCTGGTAGCTGACATTTGTTTCTTAGGACATTGCCAGTTCTCTTTAAAGGACAATGCATATTACAAAGTGCTGCCATGATGGGTTATATTTAGGTGATAATTGGAAGATGCCTATAGCATCTAAGGGACATCTAATTTCTTGAGCCACATTATCAGGATTTATTGACAGCTGTATGGATATTGGGATATTATAGGGGTGTAGGATTAGTAATGCCTGCTCCCTGAAAAACATTTAAGATTTCTCCTAAATCCTGTGAAGTCTTTTCATCTATATATAGTAACCTTTAAGGCCATCACTAAGAAATTAAATCCCCCATCCCCCATCCCCCATTAATCCAAATACAAAAAGTCTGATGGCCTGTTGTTACTGTGCTGGCTGAAGGTGACAGCATCTATGGAACTCCTAAGGAAACGGAGCAGAATAACATATTCTGTGCAGACCTGGTCCAGTGTCAGCCAGATAACAATCTGCAAGGCTCAGCCTGAGCAGTCACTGATCCATAACGGGCTTCTCACATTTTGTCCAAGCTTACCCAAACCTTTTAACTACAAAGACCAAATAAGGTGTAAGGCTTCAGTGTGCTTGGTACTAACCAAGGTACATATTAAAAACTGGGAATGACAGACGTCCTGTGCTAAAGTCATTGGCGGTGATTATATTCTGTGCTTCATGTGCTGGTTATTTAAAGACATGCCTACAACAGAATAATAACCCAAGTGAACAGTACTGCAGCTTGGACATTTCTCCTTAAAGTGCCACCTAAATGTGTTTGTTTTTTTAAGTGGAGACTACAGGAGGCCTTGTTAAGACTGCTATGTTTTGTTGAATAGACACTTGTTAAGACTGCTATGTTTTGTTGAATAGACACTTGTTAAGACTGCTATGTTTTGTTGAATAGACACTTGTTAAGACTGCTATGTTTTGTTGAATAGACACTTGTTAAGACTGCTATGTTTTGTTGAATAGACATGCACTTAATCAAATTAAACTTGAGCAAAGAAATGTCCTTTTCTCAGTTTCTTTTTTCTATATTCATTTATTAGTCAATACATGCAAAGGATATAAATGGTGAGCAATATTTGTGTTGTATCTCTAAGGCAAAACATGGGAACAAAAGCTGGATTAAACCACATAGTGAAATGCAGACCTGGGATGCCTGATGCATGAGTGCTGTGTCAGCACACCTGACAGCTTGTTCTACCTATGCACCTGTGGTGAAACCTTAAAAACTAATGATATGTATTCGTCTTACTGATGAAGACAGGTTATGCTCAGGAATAAGAGATTCTATAAAAAGGAATGAGTTGATACAACACATAGATAGAAAGGAAGTATCTTCAAACACCATTTATCCCTCACATGACCTCTGTCTGGCATACAAAGCAATCTCTGCACTGATGGGACTGCTGCATATCCACAAGTCAAGCTCCACTTGAGTAAATCACACACAAGACCTCAACCTGGTCTGTGACATCAATAGGACTTGTTGTCAGGACAGATTTGTGTCCCAGAGACTCCCACTTTTGTGGAATAGACTCCCTCTCCACGTAAAGCAACCTGGATAACTGGATGAGGAACAGAAAATACACCCCTGGGATTCCACCTATGTCCCTGCTGGACAGTGGGATAGGGTGCTGACTTGTTGGAACATGGGCTAAATTCTTGGCTAGGCTTGTAAGGGCCTAAGGGCCATTAGCCTAGTAACTTCCTATGATCCTATGTATCATCGTCAATGGGTGTTAATATCTCAGCCACTTGCATGACTGAACATGTTATATATCTTGCCCACTGCATACAATGTAGTAAATTCTATATTGGCAAGATGGATAGGCCCTTCAAAGATCATATTAGGGAACATATTTATTACATCAGTAAGCTCAACTGTGTCAATGCCTTAGCTAAGCATGTTAACAGTACTGATTCCATGCATCATTTTAAGTTTTTAGTCATAGGAAGAGTTTATGAAAATGTTAGAATAGGTGATATACGGCCAAGAACAGAAGAGTTAGAATCTACATGGATAGTTAGGATGAGAGCTGACGCAGGGAGTGGATTAAATGAGTGTGTACCACTTCAAGACCTAAACTGAAGTTCAAACCCCTTAGAAGTTAGTCCTATTTAAGTGAGTTCATGAGATGATAGTGTTTTTTACCTCTATGGATGTTTTTTACATATATGTTTTATGCACTTTTTAATGAGGTTTTCTCTTTAAATTTATTAATTGGAGTTGTCATGTGATTTCATTAACTGTTTTAAAAAGGGTGTGTTTCTGAAGTGTACTCTCGTTACACCTGATGAAGCAATTCTGTGAAAGCGCTTGTGTTTGTTCTGTGCACTAGTAAAGTTTCGATACTGGAAGCAGCAGCAGCCGTGGTTGTGTCCTTACTGGTTTTTGTTCTTATATATTTTGTTTCTTTGAACACATTTATTGAGTTGTTGGTGGTACTACTTCTGTAATTGTGTTTACTCCATTTACCACCACACACAGTATGACGGCTGAGAAGGATGATATGGATGCTATAGTGGAATTGGACTGTGACCCTGATATTCCATGTACTGTTGGTAAGAGACTTGATGACTTTTTACAAGGGTTCAAGCTTAAAGTGAATTCTTTGATTAACTGTGCTATGTCTGAAGAGAATGATCCTGATGAAACAGTGGATATTATTACTCTTAAAACACAGCTATTTGCCTTGGAAAAAGATTTATATAAATTGAAACTAAACCAATATCAAAAGTTTTATTTAGGGGCTTGTCTGACTGAGAGCATAGTACCGAGAGGGTTACATGTTCTCAAAATGCTCTCTCATACTAATGGTGACAATATCTTGTTGTTGGAATGGCAAAAAGTTAATTTGCAAGCTAGCTTCAATTATTTGAAGCTTTTAGTAGCAGCGTCACAAAGGGAGATGGACATTTTGGTTCAGTCCATTAATTCCAGGTATGAAGAACTGCTAAAAAGCTATTCAGACAGTGTGCTTGATCCGTATTTGCAAGATCTATTAAGCTTATTACAAGTGTATGAAAATAAACTGTTGTAAGGAAAAATCTCCAACATTTGTAGGAATAGGAGAGATTTCCGGATGGGTAACGTCTTTAATTGGCCGATGTTTGAACTGTCAACAGCCGATAATTCAACTAGAGCGGCTTCCCTGCAGAATGAAGGTAACCAAGCCAATGTCGAGTAGCATCAACGGAAGTGAGGAGATAAACGGAAGTGATGTTTTGCTAGTTTTGGCTGGCGCAATGACGCAGAGTTCAACTGTTCATAGTAAAGAGTTGGGCACGCGTAGGAAAGTGGTCGTTACTACGGCCATGGTGCATTCTGAGCTCAATATGAAGAAGAAGGCAGAGAGCATGTCTGTTAATGTATCTCCAAAACTGGAGGTCCCTTTAGGACAGTATTCTCTGAATTTTCCACTACCAGTAAAGGAACAGGGTTAGTGGTATCAGCGTGGATGGAGTTGGAGCAGGAACAATGCCAAAAGGAAATGAGAAGGTACTGTAACTCAGCAAAATATGATAAAGAAACCTTTTCAAATGTGAAAAGAGCTTAGTATGTAATCTTTCAAATACTGTATTAACAGGAGCAGAACTGAGCATACTGTGTAAAGGACTATCTTTTATACCCTCTGTAGCATCAGACTTTACGGAAGTAATTTTTGATATTAAGAAATTCACCAGGAATTTAATGTTGAAATTAATGTATAATGATTGTAATACAACTAATGATAATTCTTCATCTACTAATGATTTTATTTTTAAGAAACCTAGTACGTTTTTGCCAAAAATGAATTCTCTTATAACTGCTTTTGAGAAATTATGTGTACAGGACGTTTATGACCTTAATTTTAGACATACTGATGTGAAATATGGTCGGAATGCCTCTAATTTGAGTAGAGATGAAAGGCAGCCCTTAGAAGTTTAGAGTTGAATTCTAATATTACTATTCGGACAGCCAATAAAGGTAGCCCATTAGTGGTCCTGGATAGGTCCTGGTATATAGCAAAAATGACTGGTATGTTAATTGATGCTTCCTTTTATAAGAAGATTACTCTTGAACAAATGGAAACTATTATGTATGATGTGCAAATTATCTTAAAATGTTTGTTAGAAATGAATTTAATTGATGATAGCTTGTTTGCTTATTTCTTGGTTACTAAGCCTACAGTACCCTTAATACAAGGTTTACCTAAGCTCCACAAAAAAAAGTTGGATCCACCGTTGAGACCTATAATCTCAGGTAGAAATTGAAGCACTGAGACAGTTTCTATTTATGTTGAGAAAAATTTGCAACCTATTTTAGATAATTTAGAGCATATTCTCAGAAATATTGAGCATTTTTTAGGAGATTTATATTGTTACACACAAGATAGTAATCATTCGGGATGTATGTTTGTCACCATGGATGTGGTCTCATTATTTACGGTGATTCCTAATTAGGAGGGGCTTTTGAGTGTACAATGCTTTTTAAAAACTTATTCTACTTTTGATCAGCAGAAAACTGATTTATTGATTAAATTACTAGAAATAATTCTGGAGCATAATGTTTTTGTATTTGGTCAACAATATTACAAGCAATGCAATGGAGTGGCTACGTGCACTGCGTGTGCTAATAGTTACGCCAATGCTGTGATGGTTGCTTGGGAGCTACAACATATATTGCAGGGCCCATATAAGAATTTTATTTTATTTTATAGAAGATTCGTAGATGATTTTTTTATTTTGTGGGGAGGTACTTATGAACTTCTTTTGGAGTTTCATGTTTATTTGAACAATACGACACAGTATTTGCATTTTACTTATAAGTATTCTATGTCTGCAATTGATTTTCTTGATGTTAAAGTTATTAGGGAATATACAGGTGAGATTTGTACCAAATTATAGAGGAAGGAATGTTATGTTAATCATCTTTTGCATAGAGAGAGTTCACACCCTTCATATATATTCAAGAACGTTGTACGCAATCAAATTTATAGGGCCTCGAGACTGAATGTAAGGGACGTTGACTTTACACAGCAAGTTGATGTAGCTATAGATCATTTACAGGAAAGGGGCTATAATGATCAAGTGATTCTACCTAATGTTTCAGCAGTTGTAGAGAAAAGATGTACACATGCTTTACCATATTTTTCTGCAAGGAATGGAGTTATGAATACTTTTAAAAATAAAAAGAAGAGCTTGAACAGTACTAAACTTAAAGTCCTGTTATGTTATACTTTGGATGCGGATAAGTATATGAAAATAACAAGAAAGCACAGATGCTGGTGTGGCTAATTTTATTGATTCTGAGCCCAAATTTATGTTTAGAAATAGTAAGTCTCTAAGGCGGAGACTGTGCTATCTTAAGGATGGCCAACAGAGTGTGGAAGGTGTGGGCACTACACCGTGTGGCAAATGTAAATATTGCCAGTTTTTGGATACCAGAGGTAGCTTTTATCATCCAGATGAAAAGAAGACTTATACATTTAATATCTCAGCCACTTGTACAATTGAACATGTTATATATCTTGCCCACTGCATAAAATGTAGTAAATTTTATATTGACAAGATGGACAGGCCCTTTAAATATCATATTAGGGAACATATTTATTACATCAGTAAGCTAAACTGTGTCAATGCCTTAGTTAAGCATGTTAACAGTACTGATTTCACACATCATTTTGAGTTTTTAGTCACAGGAAGAGTTTATGAAAATGTTAGAATAGGTGATATACTGTTAAGAACAGAAGAGTTAGAATCTACATGGATAGTTAGGATGAGAGCTGACGCAGGGAGTGGATTAAATGAGTGTGTACCACTTCAAGACCTAAACTGAAGTCCAGACCCCTTAGATGGTAGTCCTATTTAAATGAGTTCATGAGATGATAGTGTTTTTTACCTCTATGGATGTTTTTTACTTATATGTTTTATGCACTTTTTAATGAGGTTTTCTCTTTAAATTTATTAATTGGAGTTGTCATGTGATTTCATTAACTGTTTTAAAAAGGGTGTGTTTCTGGTGTACTCTCATTACACCTGATGATGAAACTTTGTGAAAGCGCTTGTGTTTGTTCTGTGCATTAGTAAAGTTTCTATACTGGAAGCAGCAGCAGCCGTGGTTGTGTCCTTACTGGTTTTTGTTCTAATAAATTTTGTTTCTTTGGGCACAATTATTGGGTTGCTGGTGGTACTACTTCTGATATATATATATATATATATATATATATATATATATATATATATATATATATATATATATATATACATATTATATATTGTATTATAATTTGCAGTATTAGTTCTGGTATTATGTAGCTTATTTTTTTGAGTTACATAGTGGGTTTTTTTTTTACTTTCTGAATGTTTTTTATTTCTACATGTTGTTCAGCTTTTTTTACTTAGATAATATTAGATTATCTTTATACTATTTTTAGATCTGCATTTTGAATGTTTTCATTATGCTAGTTATGTCAGTCATGTACTTTACAATAATGACTGTACCATCTGTTAGTTATGTCAGTCATGTGCTTTACAATAATGACTGTACCCTCTGCTAGTTATGTCAGTCACGTGCTTTACAATAATGACTGTACCCTCTGCTAGTTATGTCAATCGTGCTTTACAATAATGACTGTACCCTCTGCTAGTTATGTCATTCGTGTGCTTTACAATAATGACTGCACCCTCTGATAATTATGTCAGTCATGTGCTTTACAATACTGACTGTACCCTCTGTTAGTTATGTCATTCATGTGCTTTACAATAATGACTGTACCTTCTGCTAGTTATGTCGGTTATGTGTTTTACAATAATGACTGTACCCTCTGTTAATTATGCCAGTCATGTGCTTTACAATAATGACTGTACCATCTGTTAGTTATGTCAGTCATGTGCTTTACAGTAATGACTGTCCCCTCTGCTAGTTATGTCAGTCACGTGCTTTACAATAATGACTGTACCCTCTGCTAGTTATGTCAATCATGTGCTTTACAATACTGACTGTACCCTCTGCTAGTTATGTCAATCATGTGCTTTACAATACTGACTGTACCTTCTGCTAGTTATGTCGGTTATGTGCTTTACAATAATGACTGTACCCTCTGCTAGTTATGTCAGTCACGTGCTTTACAATAATGACTGTACCCTCTGCTAGTTATGTCATTTATATGCTTTACAGTAATGACTGTACCCTCTGTTAGTTATGTCAGTCACGTGCTTTACAGTAATGACTGTACCCGCTGCTAGTTATGTCATTTATATGCTTTACAGTAATGACTGTACCATCTGTTAGTTATGTCAGTCAGGTGCTTTACAATAATGACTGTACCCTTTGCTAGTTATGTCATTCATGTGCTTTACAATAATGACTGTACCCTCTGTTAATTATGTCAGTCATGTGCTTTACAATAATGACTGTACCCTCTGCTAGTTATGTCAGTCATGTGCTTTACAATAATGACTGTGCCCTCTGCTAGTTATGTCAGTCATGTGCTTTACAATAATGACTGTGCCCTCTGCTAGTTATGTCAGTCATGTGCTTTACAATAATGACTGTGCCCTCTGCTAGTTATGTCAGTCATGTGCTTTACAATAATGACTGTACCCTCTGTTAGTTATGTCAGTCATGTGCTTTACAATAATGACTGTGCCCTCTGCTAGTTATGTCAGTCATGTGCTTTACAATAATGACTGTGCCCTCTGCTAGTTATGTCATTCATGTGCTTTACAATAATGACTGTACCCTCTGTTAATTATGTCAGTCATGTGCTTTACAATAATGACTGTACCCTCTGCTAGTTATGTCAGTCATGTGCTTTACAATAATGACTGTGCCCTCTGCTAGTTATGTCAGTCACGTGCTTTACAATAATGACTGTGCCCTCTGCTAGTTATGTCAGTCATGTGCTTTACAATAATGACTGTACCCTCTGTTAATTATGTCAGTCATGTGCTTTACAATAATGACTGTACCCTCTGCTAGTTATGTCAGTCATGTGCTTTACAATAATGACTGTGCCCTCTGCTAGTTATGTCAGTCATGTGCTTTACAATAATGACTGTGCCCTCTGCTAGTTATGTCAGTCACGTGCTTCACAATAATGACTGTACCCTCTGCTAGTTATGTCATTCATGTGCTTTACAATAATGACTGTGCCCTCTGCTAGTTATGTCAGTCATGTGCTTTACAATAATGACTGTGCCCTCTGCTAGTTATGTCAGTCATGTGCTTTACAATAATGACTGTACCCTCTGTTAGTTATGTCAGTCATGTGCTTTACAATAATGACTGTACCCTCTGTTAATTATGTCAGTCATGTGCTTTACAATAATGACTGTACCCTCTGCTAGTTATGTCAGTCATGTGCTTTACAATAATGACTGTACCCTCTGCTAGTTATGTCAGTCATGTGCTTTACAATAATGACTGTGCCCTCTGCTAGTTATGTCAGTCATGTGCTTTACAATATTGACTGTGCCCTCTGCTAGTTATGTCAGTCATGTGCTTTACAATAATGACTGTGCCCTCTGCTAGTTATGTCAGTCATGTGCTTTACAATAATGACTGTGCCCTCTGCTAGTTATGTCAGTCATGTGCTTTACAATAATGACTGTGCCCTCTGCTAGTTATGTCAGTCATGTGCTTTACAATAATGACTGTGCCCTCTGCTAGTTATGTCAGTCATGTGCTTTACAATAATGACTGTGCCCTCTGCTAGTTATGTCAGTCACGTGCTTTACAATAATGACTGTACCCTCTGCTAGTTATGTCATTCATGTGCTTTACAATAATGACTGTGCCCTCTGCTAGTTATGTCAGTCATGTGCTTTACAATAATGACTGTGCCCTCTGCTAGTTATGTCAGTCATGTGCTTTACAATAATGACTGTACCCTCTGCTAGTTATGTCAGTCATGTGCTTTACAATAATGACTGTACCCTCTGTTAATTATGTCAGTCATGTGCTTTACAATAATGACTGTACCCTCTGCTAGTTATGTCAGTCATGTGCTTTACAATAATGACTGTACCCTCTGCTAGTTATGTCAGTCATGTGCTTTACAATAATGACTGTGCCCTCTGCTAGTTATGTCAGTCATGTGCTTTACAATAATGACTGTGCCCTCTGCTAGTTATGTCAGTCACGTGCTTTACAATAATGACTGTGCCCTCTGCTAGTTATGTCAGTCATGTGCTTTACAATAATGACTGTGCCCTCTGCTAGTTATGTCAGTCATGTGCTTTACAATAATGACTGTGCCCTCTGCTAGTTATGTCAGTCATGTGCTTTACAATAATGACTGTGCCCTCTGCTAGTTATGTCAGTCATGTGCTTTACAATAATGACTGTGCCCTCTGCTAGTTATGTCAGTCATGTGCTTTACAATAATGACTGTGCCCTCTGCTAGTTATGTCAGTCATGTGCTTTACGATAATGACTGTGCCCTCTGCCAGTTATGTCAGTCATGTGCTTTACGATAATGACTGTGCCCTCTGCTAGTTATGTCAGTCATGTGCTTTACAATAATGACTGTGCCCTCTGCTAGTTATGTCAGTCATGTGCTTTACAATAATGACTGTGCCCTCTGCTAGTTATGTCAGTCACGTGCTTTACAATAATGACTGTGCCCTCTGCTAGTTATGTCAGTCACGTGCTTTACAATAATGACTGTACCCTCTGCTAGTTATGTCAGTCATGTGCTTTACGATAATGACTGTACCCTCTGCTAGTTATGTCAGTCATGTGCTTTACAATAATGACTGTGCCCTCTGCTAGTTATGTCAGTCATGTGCTTTACAATAATGACTGTGCCCTCTGCTAGTTATGTCAGTCATGTGCTTTACAATAATGACTGTACCCTCTGCTAGTTATGTCAGTCATGTGCTTTACGATAATGACTGTGCCCTCTGCTAGTTATGTCAGTCATGTGCTTTACAATAATGACTGTGCCCTCTGCTAGTTATGTCAGTCATGTGCTTTACAATAATGACTGTGCCCTCTGCTAGTTATGTCAGTCATGTGCTTTACAATAATGACTGTACCCTTTGCTAGTTATGTCAGTCATGTGCTTTACAATAATGACTGTACCCTCTGCTAGTTATGTCAGTCATGTGCTTTACAATAATGACTGTACCCTCTGTTAATTATGTCAGTCATGTGCTTTACAATAATGACTGTGCCCTCTGCTAGTTATGTCAGTCATGTGCTTTACAATAATGACTGTGCCCTCTGCTAGTTATGTCAGTCATGTGCTTTACAATAATGACTGTACCCTCTGCTAGTTATGTCAGTCATGTGCTTTACAATAATGACTGTGCCCTCTGCTAGTTATGTCAGTCATGTGCTTTACAATAATGACTGTGCCCTCTGCTAGTTATGTCAGTCATGTGCTTTACAATAATGACTGTGCCCTCTGCTAGTTATGTCAGTCATGTGCTTTACAATAATGACTGTGCCCTCTGCTAGTTATGTCAGTCATGTGCTTTACAATAATGACTGTGCCCTCTGCTAGTTATGCCAGTCACGTGCTTTACAATAATGACTGTGCCCTCTGCTAGTTATGTCAGTCATGTGCTTTACAATAATGACTGTACCCTCTGCTAGTTATGTCAGTCATGTGCTTTACGATAATGACTGTACCCTCTGCTAGTTATGTCAGTCATGTGCTTTACGATAATGACTGTACCCTCTGCTAGTTATGTCAGTCATGTGCTTTACAATAATGACTGTACCCTCTGCTAGTTATGTCAGTCATGTGCTTTACAATAATGACTGTGCCCTCTGCTAGTTATGTCAGTCATGTGCTTTACAATAATGACTGTACCCTCTGTTAATTATGCCAGTCATGTGCTTTACAATAATGACTGTGCCCTCTGCTAGTTATGCCAGTCATGTGCTTTACAATAATGACTGTGCCCTCTGCTAGTTATGTCAGTCATGTGCTTTACAATAATGACTGTACCCTCTGTTAATTATGCCAGTCATGTGCTTTACAATAATGACTGTGCCCTCTGCTAGTTATGCCAGTCATGTGCTTTACAATAATGACTGTACCCTCTGCTAGTTATGTCAGTCATGTGCTTTACAATAATGACTGTACCCTCTGCTAGTTATGTCAGTCATGTGCTTTACAATAATGACTGTGCCCTCTGCTAGTTATGCCAGTCATGTGCTTTACAATAATGACTGTGCCCTCTGCTAGTTATGTCAGTCATGTGCTTTACAATAATGACTGTGCCCTCTGCTAGTTATGTCAGTCATGTGCTTTACAATAATGACTGTGCCCTCTGCTAGTTATGTCAGTCATGTGCTTTACAATAATGACTGTGCCCTCTGCTAGTTATGTCAGTCACGTGCTTTACAATAATGACTGTGCCCTCTGCTAGTTATGTCAGTCGTGTGCTTTACAATAATGACTGTGCCCTCTGCTAGTTATGTCAGTCATGTGCTTTACAATAATGACTGTACCCTCTGCTAGTTATGTCAGTCATGTGCTTTACAATAATGACTGTACCCTCTGCTAGTTATGTCAGTCATGTGCTTTACAATAATGACTGTACCCTCTGTTAATTATGTCAGTCATGTGCTTTACAATAATGACTGTGCCCTCTGCTAGTTATGTCAGTCATGTGCTTTACAATAATGACTGTGCCCTCTGCTAGTTATGTCAGTCATGTGCTTTACAATAATGACTGTACCCTCTGTTAGTTATGTCAGTCATGTGCTTTACAATAATGACTGTGCCCTCTGCTAGTTATGTCAGTCATGTGCTTTACGATAATGACTGTGCCCTCTGCTAGTTATGTCAGTCATGTGCTTTACGATAATGACTGTACCCTCTGTTAATTATGTCAGTCATGTGCTTTACGATAATGACTGTACCCTCTGCTAGTTATGTCAGTCATGTGCTTTATAATAATGACTGTGCCCTCTGCTAGTTATGTCAGTCATGTGCTTTACAATAATGACTGTGCCCTCTGCTAGTTATGTCAGTCATGTGCTTTACAATAATGACTGTGCCCTCTGCTAGTTATGTCAGTCACGTGCTTTACAATAATGACTGTACCCTCTGTTAGTTATGTCAGTCATGTGCTTTACAATAATGACTGTACCCTCTGCTAGTTATGTCAGTCATGTGCTTTACAATAATGACTGTACCCTCTGTTAATTATGTCAGTCATGTGCTTTACAATAATGACTGTGCCCTCTGCTAGTTATGTCAGTCATGTGCTTTACAATAATGACTGTGCCCTCTGCTAGTTATGTCCGTCATGTGCTTTACAATAATGACTGTACCCTCTGCTAGTTATGTCAGTCATGTGCTTTACAATAATGACTGTGCCCTCTGCTAGTTATGTCAGTCATGTGCTTTACAATAATGACTGTGCCCTCTGCTAGTTATGTCAGTCATGTGCTTTACGATAATGACTGTACCCTCTGTTAATTATGTCAGTCATGTGCTTTACGATAATGACTGTACCCTCTGCTAGTTATGTCAGTCATGTGCTTTACAATAATGACTGTGCCCTCTGCTAGTTATGTCAGTCACGTGCTTTACAATAATGACTGTACCCTCTGCTAGTTATGTCAATCATGTGCTTTACAATACTGACTGTACCCTCTGCTAGTTATGTCAGTCATGTGCTTTACAATACTGACTGTACCTTCTGCTAGTTATGTCAGTCATGTGCTTTACAATAATGACTGTGCCCTCTGCTAGTTATGTCAGTCATGTGCTTTACAATAATGACTGTACCCTCTGCTAGTTATGTCAGTCATGTGCTTTACAATAATGACTGTGCCCTCTGCTAGTTATGTCAGTCATGTGCTTTACAATAATGACTGTGCCCTCTGCTAGTTATGTCAGTCATGTGCTTTACGATAATGACTGTACCCTCTGCTAGTTATGTCAGTCATGTGCTTTACGATAATGACTGTACCCTCTGTTAATTATGTCAGTCATGTGCTTTACGATAATGACTGTACCCTCTGCTAGTTATGTCAGTCATGTGCTTTACAATAATGACTGTGCCCTCTGCTAGTTATGTCAGTCACGTGCTTTACAATAATGACTGTGCCCTCTGCTAGTTATGTCAGTCACGTGCTTTACAATAATGACTGTGCCCTCTGCTAGTTATGTCAGTCATGTGCTTTACAATAATGACTGTGCCCTCTGCTAGTTATGTCAGTCAGGTGCTTTACAATAATGATTGTGCCCTCTGCTAGTTATGTCAGTCATGTGCTTTACAATAATGACTGTGCCCTCTGCTAGTTATGTCAGTCAGGTGCTTTACAATAATGACTGTGCCCTCTGCTAGTTATGTCAGTCATGTGCTTTACAATAATGACTGTGCCCTCTGCTAGTTATGTCAGTCATGTGCTTTACAATAATGACTGTGCCCTCTGCTAGTTATGTCAGTCATGTGCTTTACAATAATGACTGTGCCCTCTGCTAGTTATGTCAGTCAGGTGCTTTACAATAATGACTGTGCCCTCTGCTAGTTATGTCAGTCATGTGCTTTACAATAATGACTGTGCCCTCTGCTAGTTATGTCAGTCATGTGCTTTACAATAATGACTGTGCCCTCTGCTAGTTATGTCAGTCATGTGCTTTACAATAATGACTGTGCCCTCTGCTAGTTATGTCAGTCATGTGCTTTACAATAATGACTGTGCCCTCTGCTAGTTATGTCAGTCACGTGCTTTACAATAATGACTGTGCCCTCTGCTAGTTATGTCAGTCACGTGCTTTACAATAATGACTGTACCCTCTGCTAGTTATGTCAGTCACGTGCTTTACAATAATGACTGTGCCCTCTGTTAATTATGTCAGTCATGTGCTTTACAATAATGACTGTGCCCTCTGCTAGTTATGTCAGTCATGTGCTTTACAATAATGACTGTGCCCTCTGCTAGTTATGTCAGTCATGTGCTTTACAATAATGACTGTACCCTCTGCTAGTTATGTCAGTCACGTGCTTTACAATAATGACTGTGCCCTCTGCTAGTTATGTCAGTCATGTGCTTTACAATAATGACTGTGCCCTCTGCTAGTTATGTCAGTCATGTGCTTTACAATAATGACTGTGCCCTCTGCTAGTTATGTCAGTCAGGTGCTTTACAATAATGACTGTGCCCTCTGCTAGTTATGTCAGTCATGTGCTTTACAATAATGACTGTGCCCTCTGCTAGTTATGTCAGTCATGTGCTTTACAATAATGACTGTGCCCTCTGCTAGTTATGTCAGTCATGTGCTTTACAATAATGACTGTGCCCTCTGCTAGTTATGTCAGTCATGTGCTTTACAATAATGACTGTGCCCTCTGTTAATTATGTCAGTCATGTGCTTTACAATAATGACTGTGCCCTCTGCTAGTTATGTCAGTCATGTGCTTTACAATAATGACTGTGCCCTCTGCTAGTTATGTCAGTCATGTGCTTTACAATAATGACTGTACCCTCTGCTAGTTATGTCAGTCATGTGCTTTACAATAATGACTGTGCCCTCTGCTAGTTATGTCAGTCATGTGCTTTACAATAATGACTGTGCCCTCTGCTAGTTATGTCAGTCATGTACTTTACGATAATGACTGTGCCCTCTGCTAGTTATGTCAGTCATGTACTTTACGATAATGACTGTGCCCTCTGCTAGTTATGTCAGTCATGTGCTTTACAATAATGACTACCTTTTTATTTTAGATCACACAACTTGATATACACTTGTACCTGATTCTTGGGTGTTTTTGAATAATGTTTGATTCCACATTCCTACTGCATATAAATGTGTGTAAATATAGATATACACATATAAATATATAGTTAGAAAGAAAGCTACGTATGTAGACAGAGTGTAGGCACTCAGTGGTCCTTACAGATAAGCGGAATCACAGGACTGTCACTTTTAAATAAAATGCCTTTAGTTTTGTTTGTAGTATCCAGGATTTTCCTTAAATATGTAATAGTACAAACAGATGAAATATCTCAGAAAAAGGCCTTTATAGCATATTCAAAAGAAGATAGACCCATTTTGAAGTTTATTGTGTATGATTCAGGAACAGGTTCATAGGTGGCTCCTAGGTAATTACGTTTTAAGTCTAGTTATACTTCCTGAAGTGAGAATCAAACCCTGAACCTTGAGAGTATGAAGTAAACACTTTAAGCATTATGCCAATCCACTCCTCTGTATGTATGATGGCATTGCTTCACTGATTAATTTAGCAGAAGAAATGTTAGCCTTTGGTACCATAAAACTTGAAAATTATTACATTGTAACTAGAAACTGAGGTTGGTATGTCTTAAACAAAAACCATGCAACACTGAATAAAAGTTCTCTCTCTGGATCAGTAAGATATTTTTCCATGCAGTGTACAGCCACCATTGTCTATGAAAGCAGTCACTTATGTATGCAATAGTAAGCAAAAAGGGTGCTTCATAGCCTAGCAATACCAGCTTATATGTCTAAAATATGTTAACTACTATGCTTAGTTTATTTATTTATTTATTTTAGGGGAATCCTTTAAAACTGTGCAGAAGTATGTATTCCAAGCACATGTATAGTATAACAAAATGAAGGCAGTTGATTTCATTTCTCTTAACAAATAAGCCAGTCTTTCAGCCCTTCCTTCTTTCCAAACATTGATATATGGTCAATATGTGCTTCCCAAACATTGATATATGGTCAATATGTGCTTTCCAAACATTGATATATGGTCAATATGTGCTTTCCAAACATTGATATATGGTCAATATGTGCTTTCCAAACATTGATATATGGTCAATATGTGCTTTCCATACATGATATCTGGTCAATATTTGCTTTCCATACATGATATCTGGTCAATATGTGCTTTCCATACATGATATCTGGTACTTCCATTGCCTCTCACTAAAGTAAGTATCTTGAGCTTGCCTCTGGCGTATGGCAGCCATCTTTTTCTTTGTATACCACTATTAAACCTTGCTCACATGCTATTCAGTTTGTTTATAATACAGCTAAGATTACAATATGAGCAGCTTGGTTTTGTTTCATATTTTCTACCCTGAACTTTGATGAAACACTGACAAACATGAGAACTATGGTGTCTACTAGTTACCATAGGTGCTTGCCAAAGGCTTCTGTCTCACAGACATAAAATTACAGTTTGGAATAGTAATAAGATAAACAACTGTGTTTTAACTAGCCTAGATATATATTTTTCCAATGCATTTCTACAACAGTCCTTATTTGAAAATGATTGAAAATGCACACAGCAGGATATCTGTACTTAGCAGTCATTATGTGCATTCTAATTACAAAAATGTCAATTTTAGTCTGTTCCAGAGAAAACGCATAGAACCTCATCAATCTGTGGGTCAATATGTGCTGTATAAGGCATGAAATGTAATATCAAACAGAACTGACTGCTAACCAGTTTTAAGATTTTGAGTTAGTCAGACATGAAAACAGTCCTAGTGTTTACAGCTACTCCTTCAAACAAATCAACCATAGCCACTAACAAGTGGGGACTCACTGCTTCACATGACATATAAACATTTATATCATGGTAGTTTATGTTACAGAAGTATTTAGCAGTTACGTTCGCAGACAAAAATGTAGTTAAAGAATCAAACTGATATTTAAATCATTAATACAAAAATCATGATAAAAGTGATTACACGAAGTTGGTCATTACTTTATCGATAAGAAACAGCTCCGTAGTAGTAAGGAGCGAGTTCATTAAATGTTCCTTCAGTCATTCACAGCTGCCTTCTTACTAATTTACTACTGAAGGAGGCAAGACATGTGAGCTATAGTTCCAGCATTGTTAACATTTCAGCCAATCATGATCAAATATTTAAACTACCTGGAAAATAATAAAAAAGTTACTTAAAATGCTGTCTTTTAAGACAAATAATAACTATTTACAGAATCTTATTAATTTACTCCATTCTGAGCTGCTATGGAAGCATGTGAGTTTCAGTCTGGAATGTTCTACTGCCTACAATAACATAATCAGGAGGCAGTATTGTCACGTAGTCTCTTAGTCTGTGAAGTACATTTCCCAAAGCATTAGGGGAATCTAATAGCTTACCTAAGATCACGTGGAACAGAAAATTCAGACCCAACATTTCTAAAAAGCCATTTGGCCAATACATGGAAATCTTCACTATGAACCTATGTAGGCATATATGTACTAAACCAATGATATTTTTTTGCCTGTAATCTAACAGTAGGTGTGGAAGTGAAATTTAATGGCTTAATTGTTCTTCAGTAAACACAGAAGGAAGCCAAAACATCAACAATGTACTATTTGTGGGTATTGTATATAAAATAATTATTAAAATGTTCACTAGACCAAACCCATAATGACCTTACAGATCCTAGACAAGGGAAATCTTGCAAGAGAGATAACAAAAGTCAGTCCTATAGTGACACATTTTATTGTGGTCTCCCAGTTTAAGCAGCCCATTTTGGGAGATGTAAAAGGAGCACCTGATGAAAACCAACACAGATGGGAATAAAATGAAAGTTCTATCCAGTTGCCAGCATCAAACTCAGCACTCTAGAGCTTAAGAGGACTGACCATTTTAAAAAGTGGGTTACCTGTTTTAAATTATCCTGCTGAGCATGCTATGTTTTATATATGAAAATAAATTCCATAACTTAATACTGGGCATTACTGAGGCAAAGACACGCTACTCTTGACAAGAGTTAAATAAAAGAGTAAAGTAAGATGCAGATGTTCTTGCTTTAACTATGGGAAACAGCCCACGTTTAGCCTATGTTCTTCTGGTTTTTTAATATTATGTTTGCTGGTTTTGTTATTTATCAGTCTATGGAAGGGGTATATAAAAATACTTATTGAATGTTCATGAAAAAGCTTTACATATATCTAGTCAGACACAAACACATAAAGCTATGAAACTGAGACTCCTTGTTTCTACTGGACTCTGCCAAATAAATGCTCGGTCTGTGTGTTTATTTCCACGAGTCAAAAAACAAAGTTTAGTATCCTCAGCTATCAAAAATAGAAAAAAAATAGAAGCGAAAGTCTAAGGAATTATTTATGGTAAAGCCTCACATATCATCACTGTGATCTAGGACTATCTCTTTAGTTGTGTGGTAATTGGTCCAGGTCAGGGATGCTACCCTCCGGCCTACAATAGGGTCATCATGGTGGAGACTTTCCAAGTCTGCCTGGATATCAGCAGTGACCTCTTCCCTAATGGACACCTCGGTACAGTTACTAAGCACATTTCTGCTCATGGTTACCGAGGACAGATGATCTTTTAGAAGTCTCTCAAGAGTTGTCACAGTTTTGGTATTCTCCTCTCCTGAATATTCACTTATTTCTGCAGGCTTATTGTTATCCTCAGCGTTGTACTCAGGACCTTTGCTACGTGAGCTGGCTATAGCATGGAAAATCCGAGACGATCCATCATTATGGAGAGACCTTGAAAACACTGAAAGGAAAATGAAAATAATTATAAACATGTCAATATGTGCTTGGGAATGGATCTATGCAATGTGATATAATAATACATGCAATGTGATATGATAATACATGCAATGTGATATAATAATACATGCAATGTGATATAATAATACATGCAATGTGATATAATAATACATGCAATGTGATATGATAATACATGCAATGTGATATGATAATACATGCAATGTGATATGATAATACATGCAATGTGATATGATAATACATGCAATGTGATATAATAATACATGCAATGTGATATGATAATACATGCAATGTGATATAATAATACATGCAATGTGATATAATAATACATGCAATGTGATATGATAATATATGCAATGTGATATAATAATACATGCAATGTGATATGATAATACATGCAATGTGATATAATATACATGCAATGTGATATGATAATACATGCAATGTGATATGATAATACATGCAATGTGATCATGCAATGTGATATGATAATACATGCAATGTGATATGATAATACATGCAATGTGATATGATAATACATGCAATGTGATATAATAATACATGCAATGTGATATGATAATACATGCAATGTGATATGATAATACATGCAATGTGATATGATAATACATGCAATGTGATATAATAATACATGCAATGTGATATAATAATATAAAGTCATAATAATACAAAGTCATAATAATATAAAGTCATAATAATATAAAGTCATAATAATACAAAGTCATAATAATATAACATCATAATAATATAAAGTCATAATAATACAAAGTCATAATAATATAAAGTCATAATAATACAAAGTCATAATAATATAACGTCATAACAATATAAAGTCATAATAATACAAAGTCATAATAATACAAAGTCATAATAATATAAAGTCATAATAATACAAAGTCATAATAATATAACGTCATAATAATATAAAGTCATAATAATACAAAGTCATAATAATATAAAGTCATAATAATATAACGTCATAATAATATAAAGTCCTAATAATATAAAGTCATAATAATATAACGTCATAATAATAAAGTCATAATAATATAACATCATAATAATATAACGTCATAATAATATAAAGTCATAATAATATGAAGTCATAATAATATAACGTCATAATAATATAGTCATAATAATATAACATCATAATAATATAATGTCATAATAATATAAACTCCTAATAATATAAAGTCCTAATAATATAAAGTCATAATAATATAAAGTCATAATAATATAAAATCATAATAATATAAAGTAAAAAAATGTTGGATTTTGAATAATACAGGCAAACAAGACAGAGATAACAGTGTATATGTCAAACAAGAAGATGTAAAATACAATCTGTCACTGATGGACTCTCTGTACTACATTTGAAAATGGTTGTTTTCTGTGTAATGTCTTTACCCATCACATAATCAAAAATAGATAGTAAAAGATATCATTTCACAGAGAGATTAAAGCTGTAGAAACCTATTTCATTTACCACCTCCAGCTTCATACATCCTGTCTAGGTGTTTCAAATAATTGGTTATGTCATTCATTCACTTACTTTTATCATTCTGATGCAGTGGCTTTTAATTAAAATGAGACAGCAGAATATGTTGAGCCTATCAGATAGGCAGTTGAACCAGCCAGCTATGGGTATTGTAGTCAAACAGCATTGTGTAGAGATCACTGATTTTCACCCTCTCACTGCCCCCGGCTGTAGGGTATGACCAGCAGTCACCTTTCCTTTTGATATACCACACCAATGCCATGTTATCTGTATGGACAACTCAGAGGGAGGTCCTAGTTTGCCTCGAATGTTAGGAGAACCACCCTCATCTTCAGTAGGTTCATAGGTTTGTACTACACTAATGGCACTGGAGCCTTTACAAGCCTAGCCCATAGGATTACCCTGGCATATTGCCACTCGACCTTAGTTCCCAGTACCTCTGTCGAGTAGAGCCACTGCAGTGATCCCCGGGGTGAATTTTCTATTTCCCATCCACTCATCAAGATTTCTCTTGAAGACAGCCAGTGAGATGCTCTGTTTGACATGTATGGCAAGTCAATTCCTTGGCATGGGCAGTCTCTGGGTTATAAGCCTCTCCCTCCAGCATGTTCTGTTGATTGTGGTAATGAGGTTGAGGTCTCTGGATCATGTGGTGTGGAGGGATTGGGATTTCTTTAGATGTAGCATTTCTAACAGAGTTGGGTCAGACATAGCTTTGTAAGTCAAGCAGAGATTGCCTTTAAGTAGGCGATATGAGACAGAGAATAGTTGGAGTTTTTTGAGTCTGTCCATGTAGGACACGTGTGTAAGGCACAGGATCCTCTTTGTGAGGTACTTTTGTGGCTTCTCCAGTCATTGCAGGTGTCTAGTGAGGTACATGCCAAATGTGGCATTGTACTCACTGATTGGCCTAATGAGGAAGAGTAGAGGGAGACAATGACCTCTTTCTTCCTGGATGCAAAACCTTTAGTAATGAGATGTGCCACATAGAAGGACTTTCTGACCACAGTGGCAATGTGGTGGTCAAAAGTGAGGTTGCTGTCAACCTGTGTTCCCAGATCTCTTATAATGCCTTCTGTATTTAGTGGACTACCATCAATGTGGTAATTCATGGGAACTGGGTTTTTCTCAAAGGGGATGACGACAGATTTTTTGGCTTTGAGCTTAAGGCTATGGTTCAGACACCAGTCGTTGGTCTCAGTGAGGCCTTTCTGTAAGATTTCAACATCAGTTGGGGAGTTAATAATAGCTCCCAATTTGCAATTGTCTGCAAACTTTGTCAGCCAGAGTCCCTTCATGCTGGCCTGGACTTCAGAGAAGTAGATACCAAACAGGAGAGGACCCAGAACCGAACCCTGTGGGACTCCACTCATGACTGGTCACAGTCTGACTTGGAGTCAGCTACTTTCACACTGTGGGTTCTATCTGTGAGCCAGTTTGCAACCCACCTAGTGATATAGGGGTTGATGCCTAGCTTAGTGAGTTTTTCTATGATTCCTGAGTGGGGAATGGTATCAAAGGCCTTGGCCAGATCAAGGTAGGCTGTATGAACCACCTTGCTTTCATCCACAGCTCTGGTGACTGACTCGAAGAAGTTGACCAGGTTGAGCAGGCATGATCTACCCTTCACAAAACCAAACCGTGTGGGATCCAGAGTTTGGAGATTCCCTATATCATTGTTTATTATGTCCATGATGATGCATTCCATAGCTTTGCATATCAGACTCATCAGGCTAATGGGGTGGTATTTCCCAGGGTCTCTAGTTGCTCCTCCTTTGTGGAGAGGGATGACTGTAGCAGTGTGCCATTTGGTAGGGACAAAGCCTGAGGTGAGGCTGTGATTGAACAGGGCACACAGGTGAGGTGCCAGTTCACTTTGTAGTTCATGTAGAACACAGCCAGGGCTATTGTCAGGTCCCATAGAAGCTGTATTCTTGCCCTTGGGCAGTGGTGTTTTAACCTGTGCAGCAGTAATACTGGGTACCTGGCAATCTACTGGCATTGTGATTGGTTCTTTGGGGTTTGGGGGTAGAGAGGGGTAAAGCTGGCACTGAATCTGTCGGCCAGTATATTGGCAATATCTGTTGGCTCAGTATAGGAGGTACCTCTGGGTATTGCCATTGAAATTCTTTACATAACTACAGAAGGTTTTGTGATTGTCTTTACTATCTGCTGCAATTCTGGTTTCATAGCTAGCTTTAGAGGATTTGATGAGGGATCTCAACTTTTTGTTGAGACTGATAAGGAAGTTTTTCCAGTCTTGGCATGTCACCTTATTCTGCATCAGTTTCCTCCTTCTGTTGTAGAGTTTGTTTATGGCAGGGGACCACCAGATTGGCTTCCTTTTTTTGGAGGAGAGGTGTCTTGGTTCTAGTGGGTATGGCAAGATCCATGCATTTGTGTACATGTTCGTACAGTGCACTGGTGTATGATTTGACGGTCATGCAACTATTCTCCATTTGTATGGGTGGCGTGAAGTTAGCCACCTCTGTTTTTAGGAGCTAAAGTTGGCTTTGGAGAAGTTTTTCATGGTGGTTACCTTTGTGAGGGGGGTGGGAGGGATGTGGCTTTCTAAGGTGATTAGTTTGTGGTTGAATCCAACCAGGGAGGAGTTGACTATTGGTGTAGAGCAACGGTCGCCCATGTTAGTAATGACCATGTCAAGGATGTTGCTACCTCTAGTAGGTGTGTAGAACAAGCTGGTCCAGGGCATTGGAATTAATGAATTCCAGGAAACGTTGGGCAAGTGTATTCGTACATGAGTAGTTTTTCCAGTTAATGGAGGGGTAGTTGAAGTCACCCAGTATGAGAGTGTTAGGTTGGACCCTAATATTTTCAGGGTGCTTAGGAATGTGGAGTGTGAGTCTTGGGACATAGTTGGTGACCTATAGTAGGCTATGACCTGAATCACTGTCTTACCCAATGTTAGCTGCACCTGAAGTATCTCTGATGCATTATGTTGGGCTACCAGTCTGGAGGTGTGCCCATCCTTTATGAATACGGAAACACCACCGCCTTTGGAGCTTCAGTCCAAGTTCTGGGGCCAAAAGGTGTGGAACGAATTATAGCCTGGTAGTGCAGGGGTGCAATACCAGGTTATAACTCATTCCACACCTGCACTACCAGGCTATAACACATTCCACACCTTTTGGCCCTAGAACCTGGACTGAAGCTCCAAGTTCTGGGGCCAAAAGGTGTGGAATAAGTTATAGCCTGGTAGTGCAGGGGTTCTTTCTGCTGCCTTTAACCAGGTGCTGTAAGCACAAATGTCGATGTTCTCCATTTTAAGCAGTGCTTCGAGTGAGTGCATTTTGAGATTTAGACTTCTAGCATTGAGGTAGATGTGTAAACTGGACTCCCGGGATGACCATGCTTCTTTGGCTGAGTGCACTGCACAAAGCCATCCCCCCTCTCCTCAAAGCAGAGGCATATGTGGTAACTATAGCTGAGGGAAGATACAAAGCAAAGGGGAATCCTGCAGTAAATTCCTGGCTTTCTATGGACCATAGCAGATATCTCTTGCATGCAGTTGAATTTAGATGGGCTTTTATTTTATTTTTATTTTACATTTGTTTACCGGGAAAGTCCACTGGACCTAAAGAGAACTCATTTTCACTGGAGGCCCAGGGAGAAAGCTCCAACATGTGAGAGTTACAGCAGCTACAAAAGTTACAAAATGTCTTTTTTTATTTTAGTTGAAAAATATAAACAGTATTACAAATTTGGTTTGCATGGAATAAAAACATTAAACTTGGATGAAAGTGAATTGAATACTATGATTACAAATGCAGGAAAGTTCCTAGCAAGAATATCCAAAAAACATTGGATAGGTGTGTGAATACATGAAGTGGTCTTATTTGAGAGAAGTCTAAAGGGTGAGACAGGAATTAGATAAGAAAAGGTGAGATAGGAATTAGATAAGAAAGGGGGAAATGGAATTGTAGAGTAAAGATGGGAGGAGAGAGGAAAGTCATGTAGGAGAAGACCGAGTGTGACATTGATAAGAGGTAGGTGAGTTACTTAGTATGTAGCTTGTCAAGCTGGGGCTGAGCACAAGCAGCTCCAGAATTTACAGAGGTGTTCCTTAAGTGAGAGTTGAAAGGCTGAAGCTATGTAGTTGGATCTGATAGTTAAGGGGAGGGTTTTCCAGATTTTTGCTATGCAGCAGGAGTATAGACTTTGTCCAGTAGATATCCTGGGACGGTGCATGACTAAATGTTGCTTGTTTTATGACCTAATAGATCTAGTAGGTGTGTAGGTATGGAAGATAATGTTGAGAGTTAGAAAGGACAAGGGTTTATGACTGATTTTGTGAGCCATTTTAAGGAGTAGGAAGGTTAGATATTGTGGAAGTTTGAGACAATTGATTGAGTGAAGGGGCATTTAGTGATGTGGGGTGTATTGTGCATCAGTGGCAAATTTTACAACTTTACTGTAGCAAGTTTAGAGCTTAGTTTTGAGACTAGTTTGTAAATTTGTAAGAACAGCAGCACCATATAAGAGAGTGGGGATAAGGTAGGAGGTGGCCAGAGTAGGTTTTGAGGTTGGGTCAAGGAAATGTTTGTGCCAGAAGAGAAAAAGTGTGTTTTTTAATACTATTCTGAATATGGAAGTCAAACTTGAGGTGTTCATCGATGGTGACACCAAGAAGTTTGGTATGGGGAACAAGCTCTATTTCGATGTTGTCCTTTAAGAGAATAGTAAATTGGCTTTTATTTAGGGATACAGATTTGGGGGTATAGTTTAGTTTTGGAGGGGTTAAGTAGTAGTTGATTATTAGTAAGCCAGCTTTCAATAGGTGTGAAAGCAGTTTGGGTGCTTTGTTGAAGATGTGAGATGGAGTTGGATGAGCAGATGACTGTATGAGTGTACTCTGTTGGGAGAAGGCATGTAGGTCATTAGTAAAGATGTTGAATAAGAGGGGGCCAAGGAAAGAGCCTTGGGGAACTCCAGTTCAGGTGATCTGGAATGAGGAGATGGAGTCTAGCCATTTAACTACCTGCTGTCTATTAGACAGGTACCTAGTAAAGCCCCTGGTGGATGGAGGGGGATATTCCAAGGTAATTTAGCTTTTGCATAAGAACCTGATGTGGAACAGTGTTGAAAGCCTTAGTTAGAAAGGTTGAGGAGCAGAGAGGAGACAAGTTTACTGGAGTCACGTGCTTTGGTAACAGCGTTGGTAAAGGATAGTAGGGCAGTGTTAGTACTGTTGCCCTATCTGAAGCCATGCTGGCTAGGTGTAAGAGAGTGGAGGAGTTGAGAGTGGATACATTTTTCAAGGAGATTGGAGATGGGTGACAGAAGGGCAATGGGTCGAAAGTTGGACATTTGAATGGAGCTACCACCTTTGTGTTATGATGAAAGATGTTTTCCAGAATGTTGGGACATAAGCTTATAGCATATATCTGTTAATGAGGATGGCTATAGGATATGCTATGGATTCAGCTGACATTTTGAGGTATTCATCTGGAAGGTTGAGCATGGTTTGGGTTTGAGAAGGAGCCTTTTAATACTACCTGTGGAGACAGGTTTTAGTGTAAAAGCATGAGTAGTGGTGGGAGCAGTGGTGAGATGGGAAGAGGGGGAGACAAGGGTGGAGGAGGATGAAAAGTTAAGGGAAGGGATACCAGAAAGGGAAGAGTTGTATGAGGAACCGGGAAGAGGGGAAGAGTTTGTAGTAATGTTTTATATGCATTCAACAAAGTGTTTGTTGAAGAGGCTAGCTATTTGAGTACAGGGTTTGTCATGAAGAGGGCTGTGGTTAATTTTTTTTCCTGGGGTTGAGAAGTGAAGAGATGATAGACTAGGATTTTTGGGGATTTTGTTTAGTAGTAGATTGGAATGTTAGATAGTAGTCTTTTTTGTCTTTTGTTATAGATTTTTTTCCTGGTTGTGAAATTGTCTAAACTATAATAGGTCAAACGAGTATTTGGCTGCACACCATTTTTTCCAAAGTCTGTCTCTGACTCATCAGTTTTCCAGAGGCTTTGAATACCTGAGGAGCTGAGATGCTTTTGATACTTTTCCTATGTGCGGGTGCTAGGTGGTTTAGAATGTATAAGCAAATGTAATATGACCCAAGCATCAGGCTAGTTTAACCTCAGTTAGAATCACTAGCATTTTTGTCTTTTTAGTCCCAACTGGGAATGAATACATGCTTTAAAGAATGAGGCCTTTATCTAGTATTTTATTTACAATAAACTTTGGCAGATGAGTGTTGTGTACATCTTCAAAATCTTTTAAAACTCATAATTTTAATGTCTTGTTTCCAGACACAAAGTTATCAGTGGGAACTGAAAATAAAGCACTGTGATTGGTGGTTTAGATGAGAGTCTTTTGTGGTTGGTGGTTAATATTCTGGCCTATCACTAGCCTATATGCTTTGGTGCTTACAGTGACTGGGTGGAACAACTCAAAGGAGTAGTCAGTGGCATCTTTTGTAGTGAGCCTTCCTGATTGATGGTGGCTATCCAATGATATTGTTTAATAGGTTGAATTTGGTGACCAGTAGTGTGTGGAGAAAATGCAGGCTTCCATTTGTTCTGATAGCTATCTGACTAAGATTTTAAAAGACTTGTCTGCTATGTGGGGGTCATTTTGTGCTGTAGCCCAATAGGTTGAGCTAGGAGACTCTGCTCCCATTCATAGGACCGTTTCAGGTCTAAGAAAACTTATTCTGTTGACCTGTGTTGCCCAATTCTCTTTGCCTTAATTTTAGGCCCTGGTGTTGGGCCTTTTATTTTAGTGGTATAACACTACAGCTCATTACTTTAAAGTTATTTTACAAATCCTTTAATAGAAAATACAGAGATTGTTTTTTTTCTTAGCTGTGGAATTCTGGAGATACTCATAAAGTGTGCCAGTCTTTAACTAAAATAATTGAAAATCCTCTTTGCTTTAAAATTGGAGGAAACATGGCAGGTTACACACACATGTTTTGAAATGAAAAACTATGGGAAGAGGCTCTATGGGTTTTGATCAGCATCGTGTTTGCTCTTACCTGTGTTAAGAGCAATCTGTCAGTTTACCTAAATGTGTGGGTGAATGTATCCATCCAATGTGCCTGCCTATTGTGAGAAACAGGGATTGGTCAGATTTGTGGCTCTCGTATGCTCACTGCCACAAGATAGCCTCTGCATTAATGTCCCTTCCTGTAGGAAACTTGAATACTTGTAATCCCCCTGTTCATCCAGTACTACAACTATTTGAAAAACTTTGTGAACTAGATATTAGAACTATGCTCAGTATTAAGGAAAAGAAAGACAGGTTCAACAATATAAACGCAGATGAGCGGAATTTGTTAGAAGAAACAAAGGGGGCAGGCTTGTGATCATGGAGAGGAATGATTATGCGGACAGGATGAATAATATACTACGTGAAGAAACCTATGGTTGGGTTTCAATAAATTAATTAAATATTGCATATAGGAAAATTAGAAGTAATTTGAACAATATGTTCATTCAGCAGCAACTTAATATTGATGAATTTAATTACCTTAATGTTGTGACCTCTACTGTCCCAGTAATATTTGGGGTGCTGAAGATAGATAAGAGCATCCAAAATCCCCCAATGCACCCAACTGTTGATGCCTGTGGTTCTATTACCCACCCTTGTGCAAATTTTTTTTACTAGACTTTGAACAATTGGTGTTATAAGAGGAACATGTTTGTAGGGACTCTTGGGAATTTGTGGGTAAGATTGATAAGTTAGAGTATAAAGAGAACTGTATTTTTATGACAACAGATGTCAAGGACCTGTATGCAGTTATACTACACCAATTAGGAATTAAATGGTTTACTGATTTGTTTAATTAGTATAGGGATTCCACAGATAAAATTAATGTATATGAAGAGCTATTAGAATTATTTAATTTATTTACTGACATTTGTTGACCGGGAAAGTTCACTGTGTCAGGAACCGATTTTCAGTAGAGTTTTGGGGAGAAAAGCTCCACTATTAAAAAATATACATAGTTAAAGGCATTAAACATTCTAACAAAGCAAGTTAATAAAACTGACAGCTATTACGTACATACACATATGTCAACAGTTGACAGAGTTGCTATATAAATATAATACATATACCAGGCCCAAAGTGCCAAAGATTGGCGTGTGATTTATCAAGGTGTGCTCCAAAGAAGATTTGAATTGATAGTGTAGATAGGAAGAAAGACAGGAAGTATATCACGAAAGACAGGAAGTATATCACTTAGTGATGAGGCTGGCGAGAGCACAGAGAAAAAGAAAATAGGGGAATAGGAAGAAAAACGTGCCATCATTTATTGTGCGCGATAATTGTGAGCACAGGAACAGATACAATTGCTGAGGAAGTGTTTCTTCAGAGGTAGTCTGAATGCATTTAATGAGTCTATGAGGGTGATATCTGGAGGAAGGGCATTCCATTTCCTAGCAGTAGCATAGGAGTAAAGGTTCTGACCAGCTCCTTTAATTAGGTTTGATAGTGGTTAAAAGTTGTTTATTAGTGGATCGCAGATTACAGGATGGGGAATATGGCTGTAGGATGCACTGTAGGGCAGGGCAGCTGTCTGCTTTGTAAATTATTTTAAGAGCTAGAGTTAATTGGGAGGAATCAAGGTAGTATTGGAATTCAAGCAAGTTTAATTCTTTAAGGGCTTGACAGTGGTGTGATTGATAAGGTATGCTAGTTGCTAATTTGGTAATTTTATGGTAGCATAATTGAAGTTTATCTTTAAGAGACTGGTGGAGGTTGATGAAAATAGGGGCCCCATATTAGAGGGATGGGAGCAGGAGGCTATTGGCAAGGGTCTTTTTGGTGGGCATATCCATGTAAAGCTTGTGTCTATAGAGTCTGTCAAGTTTGACACGTTTTTTTTTAAGTTGTACTAAGTATGTGTTGTTCAAAGGCAAGTTTGTTGTTTATAGTAATGCCTAATAGTTTGGCATGGGTTACTATTTCAAGTTTTGTGTTTTCTTCTGAGTATATGTTGAAGTCTTGTAAGACTGGTTTAGTTGAGAATAGCAACAGCTTAGATTTTTTAGGATTAAGTAGAAGTTGTGCTTCATTTAATCAGGCTTCTATGAATGTAAAGGCATTTTGTGTTATACTTAGGTTTTGGAGATTATTGGAGGAGGAGATCATGGTGGAGTCATCTACATATTGGATGAGTGTACTTTAAAGAGAGGCAATATGCAGATTATTTATAAAAATAGTATTTATAAAAAAATTAATTAGTACTGAAAAATACCTTCCTCATATTTGAGGGACGGTATTATTTACAATGGAAGTGAGTGGCTATGGGTTCCACTTGTGGTGCTGTATTTGCCAACATTATTATGATTCAATGAGAAAATAATTACCTGTTTCATTACAATATTATGGATTCCTGTAGATTGTATACCAGATTTTTGATGATATTTTTATTGTGTGGGATGATAATAAAGAAAAAAATACCTCTAAGTTTTCTGAATACATAAACCATAGTACCAACTTTTAAAGTTCACACAAGAAATAGGAAAAGCCAGTATAGCATACCTGGATATCTGCTTGTTTAAATATTTTCAATGAGGAGAATTACATCTAGAACTTGCAGGATACCTACTTATTTGAATTACTTTTTACATTTTTCTAGTGCTCACCCTATCACCCAAACGAGAGTGGTAGTGAAGGTGCAGTTTGTTAGGGCAGCTCGAATGATTACTATAGATGAACAATTTCTAGATGAATATATGGTTTTGAGAGATATGTTCATTAAAATGGGTTACCCTGATACTTTTGTCAACAACTTAATGTATGAAGTAATAAATAAAAGAGACAGAATTACTTTGTTCTGATTTTAAACTTTAATAATAATAATAATAAGGCAATCCAGATTGCATCTGTACAGAACCCTAGCTTGAATTCTAATACAATGAATAGTAAGCATGGAAATTCCTTTAGACATTCTTTTATTACGATGTACACTGGGAAGATTGGGGAAGGATGGGTGAAGGCTGCCAGCCTAGTCAAATAGAATTTGATACATAATTCTATCACTTGTAAAAATAAATGCAAAAATACAGCCTTGTTTCTTAAATGAAAGAAAACACTGGAAAATGTGAACTTCACTATTGTTGAAACATTGCCATCTGCTGTAAGGAAAACTAAGTCAAGCATTTCAAATGTTCTTTGAAGTTAAAATTATCGAAATAGTGGTGCCAAAGTGGCTGACTGAACACATTCTTTCTATTGTCTTAACTTAAGGAATAATTGCTAGAGTGTACATGTGAAATGTCTTTTACTGTTGTAGTTTCCTGAGCAGGTGTTAGATTGCTAAACAATGCAGTTTGTTGGCATGGGAACTCCAGACTAAGTGTCAAAATGGTGTAATGTGTATACTGGAAAAACCTAAGTGTCAAAATGATGTAATTTGGAGGGCCTAGCAAAGATGTTTGTTAGTAAGTTTAAAAACTATTGTTGAGGAGAGAGAGAGACTGTGAGCATTTTGATCTTGATATCCCACTTATCAGCACTCTGCCTGTTGTCTTATGTAAGTAGTGTCTTAGAAGTATTTTTTCTTGTAGTAATACCTAGGAACTTGGAAGAAAGTTAGACAAGTGTTTTCTGTTATATCAGAACTTTCCTACTGTATTGTTTTAAGTTTCTGTGTGATCTCTGAACTTTTAGATATCACTGTGGTGTAATAGCATTATCTTGTGTTTTTAATTATTTATTATTAAATAGTTTTAAAAACCTTTACCTGTGGCTGGTTTGTGTAGAGAAAAGTAAGCTCTAGAGTACATTGCATATTTATAGAGTTTATTGTAATAAGCCACTCTAATAAGCCTTAGACTGAATAGTCACATTACCAATTGGATAATAATATTGCATAGTAATAATTGGACACCCTTTTAAGGGCCTTTGGCTAGCTGATAAGTATTAGCTGGTGGTGGTAGAAATTACTACCGTATAATCTTGGTAAAGGGGCACAGCTGGAGAATCTGTGTCAGCCTTCCCCAGGAGTGTCTGTGAAGTTGTATAAATACTTATCTCAAAGTGTGTGTGGTGTGTCAGCTGCCTGGGCAGGGACACAAACTGGTGGGACAGAAAGGGTACTGGAGGTTAGCTTGCCAACTAGGCTGAGATCTAGAGCCTATAGCTGTGCCAGTGGGGAGTATTATTGGGGACCTGGAGAGCAAGGGAGCAACCAGCCCCAGACTGACTGTGATCTCTGTGTGCACTTAAGGGAAATTGTACTTTACTGTGTGTATTTGTTATCCTTTCTTCTTATATGAGACACCCTCCTTGGTGTTAGTGGTGGGGATTGAGGCTCCTTGATTGCTGGGCCAGGGCATGGTCGTCACATTTCTGGTGGCAGTGGTTGGGATAAGATATCCTCACATTTCTGATTCACAGTGGTTGGGATAAGATATCCTCACTTGTGGTTTGCAAGTGGTGTGGGTAGAGTGAATCCTGTAGCTTATGTACAGTGATCTCTGAATGTGTTTTGTACTCTAAATCAGCCACGCAGTGTATACTCAGAGTTCAGATCACAATTGTTTTATTTCTTTTAGCTTAGTGAGTCAGCGTGAGCAGGCAGCATGTCAGTAGAGGAGTATGGAAAGCTGACAAGAAGCCAGCTGGTGGAGATGTGCCAGGCTAGGGGGACTGGTGCATGGAAACCTGACAAAGGCAGACCTGATTGCAGCCCTGGTTAGCTGCATCAGAAAACAGCATCCAGGAGGACAATCAGACTGGCAGTGGAGATACAATATCCTCGGAGAATGGACAGCTCATCCTTTCTGCGAAGGACAATCAGACTGGCAGTGGAGATACAATATCCTCAGAGAATGGACAGCTCAACCTTTCTGCAGTGGACTTAAAAATCCAGCTGGAGTTAAAGAGACTTGATTTGGAGGCCAGGTGTTTGGAGATAGAAACCGAAGAAAAGGAGCATCAGAAGAAGCATGAGAGGGAAATGCTGACTCTTCGCCAGAATCATGGAGGTAATGGGGAAGGGAGTAACTGGACCCCAGAAGCACAGCAGATCAGTAAATTTAAAGAGGGGGGATAATTTTGATAGTTTCATTCACATGTTTGAAAGAATATGCAAACAATATAGTGTTGACCAAAGGCTCTGGTACGGTTCCTGACCCCCTTACTCTATGGGAAAGCTGTAACTTGTATATCACAAATGCCTGACTCTGTCTGATTTGATTATACTGCTGTAAAAAATGTCTGTTAGAATGTTTTAAGCTAACACCTGAAATGTATAGGAAAAAAGTTTTGTGAGCATAGACGCAAGACAGATGAAAATGTATGTGAATATGTTGCTGAACTGAGCACATATTTTCATAGCTGGGTGAGTGGATGTCAGGTCACCACTTTTGAAGGGCTGGCAGACCTTTTGGTGAGGGAACAAGCCATTAGCCCTTTGCCTGAGGACATGAGTATCTGGTTAGCTGATAGACAATGTGCTACTTCAGATGAGTTGTGGAAAAAGGGAGACCTATACATGGTTAGCAGGGCAGCCCTGCACAAGAAGGGGACCCCCAGTACTGCTCATGGGTCTAACAGAACTCATGGTGGGCAGCACAGACTGCCACAACCAAATCTGCCAGTAGCAGGGGAAAGCCAATAGTCCAGGTACACATCCAGGAGCTAGGGTTAAATGTTTTGAATGCAACCAGTGGGGTCATGTGGCATACAGGTGTCCATGGAGGCAAGGTGGGGAACCAAAGGTGAGAGAGCCAGTAAGTGGGAAAGACAAAATGCCAACAGTAGGTTTTCTTGAGACAACAAGGGTATAGAACTACTGTCCTGCAGATGTCCTGAGAGGGAAGGATTTGGATGAGGCAGTCCCATGTAACTATGCAGTTACACACAGTAAGGCTAGGAGACTAGCATGTGGGTATGGTAGCCTTGGGGAGACCCAGACGGACTGCATACTTGCAACCAGGACTGGTGAGGTGGTTACTTTAGGGAGGGAGCTATGCTGTAGCAGTGAAACTGAATGTGAGCCACAGCAGCTTGTGGGTACTAATGTTCCCTTGGACAGGGTAACTGCAAAGGTAGAGGTGAGTAGTAGTACCCAGGCTGACAGTGATGCACCACTGTCAGAGGATGCCAGACTTCCTGTTGAGAGGGAGCTGGGAAGGGTTACAAGGAGAGAGTTGAGACAGGCTCAGCTCTCAGACCCTACATTGCAAGGCCTGAGGCAGGTAGCTAGGGAGGCACCTGATTCTCAAGGGAAGGGGGAATCTGCATACTGGGTCAAAGGGTTACTATACAGAGTGGACCCCTGAGGGAGGGTTAGAAGGTGAGAAAGTACAGCAGGTGGTAGTGCCTAGAGCCTACCATCTGGTGCTTCTAGCCATAGCCCATGATATTCCCTTTGCAGGTCATCTGGGTATAAAATGTACAAAGAGGCGTATTATGCAAAACTTCTATTGGCCTGGAATTTCCAGAGTTGTAACAGGGTTCTGGAGGACTTGTGAGCAGTGCCAAAGGGTAGGCAAGGCTTGAGGCAAGGTTAGAGCTCCTTTGATGCCTTTGCCTGTGATTAAGGAGCCATTTCAGAGGGTAGCTATGGATACTGTGGGTCCTCTGAGTACCCCAAGTTCCACAGGGAAAAGGTATATTCTAGTGGTAGTGGATTATGCTACACGATACCCTGAGGCAATGGCTTTGTCCTCTATTGAGGCAGAGAAGGTGGCAAATGCTTTGTTAGAGATTTTCAGCAGGGTAGGTTTCCCAAATTAAATACTGTCTGACCGAGGTCCCAATTTCATGTCAGACCTGCTGGCTTGTCTGTGGAACTCCTGTGGGGTGAAGCACATGAGGACCACCCCCTAACATCCCCAGACTAATGGTCTTGTTGAGAGGTTAAACTCTACAATCAAGTCCATGCTACGGGCATTTGCAGATCAGTTTAAGAGGGAGTGGGGCAAATATTTTCCCATCTGTTGTTTGCTTACAGAGAAGTTCCTCTGGAATCCACAGGTTTTTCACCTTTTGACTTGCTGTATGGGCATAGGGCGAGGATTTAGATTTAATTCGAGATGAGTGGGAAGGTGAGTGTGAGTCTCATAAGGAGTCTGTTGTGGCATATGTCCTAAACCTCAGGACAAGGCTCAGGGAACTCATGGGCTTGGCCCAGGAGAACCTGGCAGAAGCCCAACAACAGAAAAAGTTGTGGTATGACAGGAATGCTCGAGCTAGAGAATATGCTGTGGGGCAGCAGGTAATGGTTCTCATTCCTGTCAGACACAACAAGCTGCAAGCAGCTTGGGAGGGACCCTACAAGGTGGTAAGAAAGGTAAGTGATGTTAATTACATGGTGAAAGTGCTAGGCAGATGGCAGGGGCACAAATTGTACCATGTTAACATGATGAAACCTTACCATGATAGGGAGGTCCTTGTGCTGAGCATTTGCAGTGGATTGCAGGAGGAGTCTGAGGGAGATCTGGGGACTGATCTCCTCAGTGAGGCTTGGGCTGACACCTTGGTGGAAGGGGTAGCAATGTCTCAGCAGCTATCTCCTACCCAGGTTAGAGAAATACGGGCAGTGTTGCAGGAATTTGGGGACATGCTCACTGGGAAACCGGGGTGCACCCACCTAGTGCAGCCCCATGTGGATACAGGACCCCAAAGGCCTATTGGGCAGGCCCCTTATAGGGTGCCTGAGAGAGTCAAACAAACTCTGAGGGAAGAGGTACAGGAGATGTTGGAACTAGGGTTGATTCAAGAGTCCAACAGTCCCTGAGCCTTGCCAGTAGTGCTGGTGCCAAAGAAGGGTGGCAGCACCAGGTTCTGTGTGGATTACAGGAAATTAAATAGTCACACAGAGTCAGATGCTTACCCTATGCCTAGGACAGATGAGGACCTAGAGCAGCTGGGTGGGGCTAAGTATCTTACAACCATTGATCTTACCAAGGGGTACTGGCAGGTGCCCTTGGCTCCCAGTGCTAGAGAGAAGTCAGCCTTTGTGACTCCTTTTGGCTTATATGAGTTCACAAAGATACCCTTTGGGATGAAGAATGCCACAGCGACTTTCCAGAGGCTGGTGGATAATATCCTAGCTGGAGCAAGAGGGTTTGCCCTTGCTTACCTAGATGATATTGCCATCTACAGCATTCCTGGCCAGAGCATCTTCAACATATCAGGGAGGTGCTGGACAGGCTACAGAGGGCAGGGTTGACCATTAAGCCGAGCAAATGTTAGGTGTGTATGACAGAGGTCTCCTACCTAGGACATAGAGTGGGGAGTGGTAAGATAAGTCCAGAACTTGCCAAAGTGGAAGCTATTCAGGCATGGCCTGCAACTGTTACCAAAACGCAGGTGAGGGCATTTTAGGGACAGCAGGGTACTACTGAAAATTCATCCCTAGTTATAGTACCATAGCTGCTCCCCTCACAGACCTGACAAGGAAGAACAGGCCAGATATGGTAGTGTGGACCCCAGCATGTGAGCAGGCATTTCGGAAGCTTAAAGAAGCTTTCGGAGGACCCCCTTTGTTAGCCAGTCCAGATTACAGCAAAGAATTTGTTGTGCAGGTGGATGCTTCAAACCATGGGGTGGGGGTGTACTTAGCCAGATTTCTTCAGAGGGGAAAGAGCACTCAGTGTTTTATCTCAGTCATAGGCTCCAACCCAGGGAGGAATGCTATGCAGCTGTAGAAAAAGAATGTCTAGCCATAGTGTGGGCACTGCAGAAACTTCAACCTTTTCTGTATGGAAGGAAATTCACTGTAATGACAGATCACACCCCCCTAATATGGTTAAACAGAGCCGGCCAGCAAAATGCCAAATTGCTAAGATTGAGCCTGGGGTTGCAAGAATATGGTATGTTAGTGCAGTACCGCGGTGGGATTAGCAATGCCAATGCAGGTGGGCTCTCAAGACAGGGAATGGGGTGAGATACCCTCAGATAGACCTAACCCTCTCAAGGGTCACTTGAAAAACTAGCTTGAGTTCTCCAGGGGGGAAGAGATGTGAAGATTGGGGAAAGATGGGTGAAGGCTGCCAGCTTATTCAAATAGAATTTGATACATAATTCTATCATTTATAAAAATAATTGTAAAAATACAGCCTTGTTTCTTAAATGAAAGAAAACACTGGAAAATGTAATCTTCAGGATTGTTGCAACATTGCCATCTGCTGTAAGGAAAACTAAGCCAAGCATTTCACATGTTCTTTGAAGTTAAAATTATCTAAATAGTGGTGCCAAAGTGGCTGGCTAAATACATTCTTTCTATTGTCTTAACTTAAGGAATAATTGTTAGAGTGTACATGTGAAATGTCTTTTATTGTTGTAGTATCCTGAGCAGGTGTTAGATTGCTAAATAATGCAGTTTGTTGGCCTGGGACTGACAGACTAAGTGTCAAAATGATGTAATGTGTATACTGGGAAAACCTAAGTGTTGAAATGATGTAATTTGGAAGGGCCTAGCAAAGATGTTTGTTAGTGAGTTTAAAAACTATTGTTGAGAGGGAGAGACTGTGAGCATTTTGATCTTGATATCCCACTTATCAGCACTCTGCCTGTTATCTTATGTAAGTAGTGTCTTAGAAGTATGTTTTCTTGTAGTAATAGCTAGGAACTTAGAAGAAAGACAAGTGTTTTTCTGTTATATCAGAACTTTCCTACTGTATTGTTTTAAGTTTCTGTGTGATCTCTAAACTCTTAGATATCACTGTGGTGTAGTAGTATTGTCTTGTGTTTTTAATTATTTATTATTAAATATTTTTAAAAACCTTTACCTGTGGCTGGTTAGTGTAGAGATAAGTAAGCTCTAGAGTACATTGAATATTTATAGAGTTTATTGTAATAAGCCACTCTAATAAGCCTTAGACTGAATAGTCACATTACCAATTGGATAATAATATTGCACAGTAATAATTGGACACCCTTTTAAGGGCCTTTGGGTAGCTGATAAGTATTAGCTGGTGGTGGCAGTATACCGTATAGTCTGGGTAAAGGGGCACAGCTACAGAATCTGTGTGAGCCTTTCCCAGGAGTGTCTGTGAAGTTGTATAAATACTTATCTCGAAGTCTGTGTGGTGTGTCAGCTACCTGGGCAGGGACACAAAGCACTGGTGGGACAGAGAGGGTACTGGAGGTTAGCTTGCCAGCTAAGCTGATATCTGGACCCTATAGCTGTGCCAGTGGGGAGTCTTATTGGGGATCTGTAGAGCAAGGGAGCAACCAGCCCCAGACTAACTGTGATCTCTGGTGTGCACTTAAGGAAAATTGTACTTTACTGTGTGTATTTCTTATCCTTTCCTCTTATATGAGACTCCCTCCCTGGTGTTAGTGGTGAGGATTGAGGCTCCTTGATTGCTGGGCCAGGGCACGGTTGTCACATACACCATGAACAGTATTTTATTAGGTGGATTTTGGAGAAAAATTGGTCCATTTTAAAAGAAAATAGACATATTATAAATAATGTGGGTAACAAGCCTTTTATTGTTTATAACAAAGGAAAAAATATGAAAGTCTTTTATTGTTTATAAAAAAAAGAAAAAAATATGAAAAACATTTTGGAAAACATAAGGACGGTTAGTGCTAATACTAAGAAACCCAAAATGAATAAACGTGGATTGGGTTCCTCCTCTAAGTTTGTGCTACAGGTGAACATTATACAATAAACACACATAACATTAAGGTTTTAGATAGTTTTAATTGTGAAACGTCAGGAGTGGTGTATGCAGCTCTTTGTCAATCATATCCCAGGTTTTATATAGGTAAGACAGAGTGAAAATTAAAAGATAGAGTATATGAACACATATATGAAACAAAAAAAAAAAAAAAGATACCAACGCTCTGTTTAAAGACATTTGTGATACCCAGGATATGAATTCAAATTTATTATAATGGAAAAAGTTGTTCAAAGCTTGAGAGGGGGGCCTTGGTCATTAATAATGGAAAAGAGAGAACTCTACTGGTAGTTCTAGCCAAATGCTGGCAGATGGCCAAGTTTAAATGAACAGACCTCTATTGTTTGTCTTTTGAAATTAAAAGCATTTTCCAGATAAAAGTAGAATATGTTTGAAAGTGTTTGTTCTAAATAATTATAAGTGTAGGTTTTTTATATAGATTTTATTTTTTTGCTGTGTTTATATGTCATCTTGTCATGTTTTGTCTTTTGAGTATACAATATACGACTGAGTGAAATAGGTGGTAGGACTCTAATTGCATCAAGACTTTCTCAGGGGCTAGGTTATCACATGATTTTTAAATAACCTATTTAAGCTGTAATATTTTAATTAGTCTTTATCTGATGAAGTTTTAATTCTAAAATGAAAGTGCTTATTTCTGTCAATATTTGTGTCAATAAATTAATTTTATTGTACGAGCTTCTGCGGTAGCATTCTTTTTGTAGATTATATAGTTGGTTTTGGTTTATGTTTGGTCTTTAGTAGACTACTTAATCTGCACTTAGGAATTCAGAAATAAAACAAAAACATTATCTTGCTCAAGTATAATAAAAGAATTACAAAACAAATTATAATCTAAAGGTATATAAATAGCTCAGAAGTGATAACTTAATGGTAAGAATAACAATATCTTTCCATTAACTGATAAAGTAGAGCTGTCCAATTGTGTATAAAGTAGGTATCACATCATAATTTTAAATCTTTGATATACAGAGTACAGTTACATTTAGCTTTTGAATAAAACAGAAAATTTTACTCTAAGGATCTATTATATCTCTTGACAGCTACATGAGAACTTATTCTTAATAAAAATAGAATACATGGACAGAAAGGGAAAAGAAAAAAAAATGAGAGGACAGAAAAACAAAATAGTCTCATTTTTTTCTACATTGGTGATGATATCAAGACTATGGTGGGTCAATTAACAGTTCTAAAGAAAGTTAAAACAACCTATCAACTTAATAAATCCTGTATGTTAAAATCAATAAATCATAAATCAGTGTAAAGTAACTTATCTATATTTCTTAAAACTATTAATGAAATATTTTTTTAAAGATAACGTTTCAAAAATATGATGAAACAAAGAAAGCAAAATTATCATGTTATTTGAAATAAATTTGATATTGAATGTGTAATTCACTAGAACAATAATCTTCTTCTGTACAGAAAAATGTGCAGTGATGGTAAACTTGTTCAGCTTCAGAAACCAAGATCCAAAAGGACAAAATCCAAAGGCTCACTAGTCCAGAAAGGGATTCAGAAACAAATGAGAACAGGGTAGGTTTTTACTGATTAAAGCTTATTGGCAAGGTTCATTATGGATTTGTGTTACATTTGTAGTCTCCCTGTAGATTTTCTCCTCAGGCCTCCACTAAAATGGGATTATTCTGCCCAGTCAATCTTGTCCAGTAAATAAATGCTAATTGATAAATACATAAATAAATACATTTTGTTTGGCTTTGTAGATATATCCTGAATATACATACTTTTCAGGGAAATGTGGATCTTGGAGAAGATTAAACAGATTATTTGTTTCAAAAAAGCACATCTGAATGGTTGAAAGGGTGTATATGCAGGTAGTGATGATGCCAGACTGTGTAGCTGCGCAGACACAGTTCTGTAAACAGCCAATGGAATTTTCTGAGTTCGGCAAAAAAGTAAATGAAATCATAATACAGCAATGATTAGCTATTGATAATACTAGTAATGAACTAGCAAAGGAGAGGGACAGTTGCAAATTAAGGAGACAAAATCTGGTTACTATGAAAGTGAATGAGATGAAAAAACAATCATAAAGAATACTTGATGAATTTACAAAAAGTTGGTGATTTACTAAGACAAGAGAACAGGTAAGTAACAGCAATTAGAAAACAAGTTGAGAGAAGCTAAAAACACAACGCAAAGTTTTGGAGAATATAATTGAGCATAGAGCAATGGCATTAAAGCAACTATTTTCTGATAATAGACAAAGAGCAACTAAACTGTTATCATATTGTCTGAGGTAACACAAAGTAGAAAGATCAAGAACTAAAATAAGGAACCAGAAGATTGAAGGAACAGAAGTAGAACCAGGAAAGATAAGGGAGGTGATGGTAATTTATTGTAGCTATTTACATACACAAGATCTTCCAAGTTGATAACAATAAACATGAAATGAAAATATAGTTGAGGAATATCAACTGCCTCAGATAATGAAAGAGTAAAGAAAGTCTTCGTTAAGAATAATACAGGAAAATGACATTAAAGGAAAACCCACCCAAACACTGAAAACAATATATGTTTGTCATCAAATCTTCAACTTTCCCACGTTACTAATGACACTGCATCAATGTAAGTTATTACTATTTTCTAATTTGATGTACCCGAAAATGGGCTGTAAGTGGACTGCCAACAGTAGCATGAGTCTGTTTTACAGTCACTGCCTTTGCCTTCCAGATGTTATTTTAGAGGGATAAATAGAAATGCCATGATAAAAGGATCATTTACTGCGGTTCTCCCTCTCATCAGCTTACAACAGTACTGTGAGTGCCTCCTTTTCAGTGTCGGCATCAATCCATGTTCTTCATTACTTTGCACTGTTTGATTTTCATTAGTGACCATCCCTGATACAGCATTTTAAGGAATGCTTGAATGACTGTCTTGAAAGTGTAGAGAAGTTAATTGGTCTTTTCAACCAGTAGTTTCAGTGTTCAAGTGTTAGAAATGTGAACCCTGTGATTAATATATATGTTACTTGGGTTGAGCTTCTGTTGGATTCACAGTGTTAAATGCTAGAATTAGAGTCTTTGATGTTAATCTTCCTTCCCCAAACTCACTGACTTGTCTTAACAAAACACTGTATGCAATGCAAACATACTTTAACAAAACACCAGAAGAAACATGCACTTTTACAGACAATACAGTGTAGAAAAAATGCAAAATCAAATACTGACAGAAAATCAGAAGAGTAAGAAGAAAATATTTCCTTTGTGGCACTCAGAGGTTGATAAAAACACATAATTTATAATATGAAAAAATTAAAAAATAAACTAAATGCGAGTTGTGTTTTCATATCCATTTGCATCTGAAAGTTAAGATTTAAAGCCTTGCTTTTGTTTAGACTCCAGGCTACACTATTTGTCTGAGGTGTGATGCTAGCAATCTGTGGCCGATAACTCACATTTAAATGCCAATGTTTAAGAACCATTGTTTCCTTGGTAGCTCTGTAGCTGGAATATGTGAATGAATTAATTACTTTGTCAATCACTGTAGCCTTCATGATACAGCAGATGATGAGACAAAGCAGGAAAGAAAGGAAAAGAAAAATAGCACAGGTATAAAACAAATAGAATAATTATTAACTTGTGTGTTTTGTGTATGTGACATTTAGAAATAGATCATAGGGAAAGGTAATGACTTTTTTGAAAGAAGAAATTACGTTTGGGTGGAGTTCTCCTTTCAATTAGTGATAAGGAATCAGATCTGAACACATATAAGAAATCTAGAAGTGATGGAATTCCAACTGAAGTCTAGAAATAACAGAAAATGAGATAATAAAGGGTTGTTTAATAATTTTAAGAGGATACCTATGGGAGGAATCTACCCAAGACACAGAAAGAAGCAGTGGTGGCAGTTATATCAAAAGAAGTCAAAGATCAGATTTATTCAGAGACCTTTAGATTCATATCAATATTAAGCCATGATTATAAGGTATTCAGAACAATTTTAAAAAAAGAACAGCAAAGATAGTACTAGAAATTATGAAGTCAGCCCTCTGTGGATTTACTGAAGCTGATTAACACTCAATAATGTTAACAAACTCTTATACCATAGACAATAGTAATACACTGATGTTGATTAAATGCTAAAAAAAAATTGATAAAGTTGGGAATTTATGAAAAGGACATTGGAGGGATTCAGTTTTCATTTATATAAAGACTATTGGAGAGATTTAGTTTTCCATGAGATAGTGAGCATTTATAAAGATGCACAACAAAGAGTGAAGTGAGGTGGTAAACTTTCTAGATCAGTCAGTCTCACAAGAGAAACTTGACAGCACCTCTCACTTTTATTTACTTTATATTTACAGCCTGTAGCAAGACAGTCTAATAGTGAATGAAATAAGTGGAGAAACGTAAATGAAAAGATTTTGCTCTTCTTGCAGAGCATGTCATTTTAAATGTGCCCAACCCTGAAGTAGAAATGAATATTACATTTGATGAGTTGAAATATTTTGCCAGTATAGCAGGATACAAGATAAAGGATGCAATGAAAAAAGCTACTGTAATGAATTATATGACATCTTATGATATGGTTGAGAAGTTTCCATTTTTGTGGGGGCATGAAAAGTTAGATACTTGAGGGGTAGCTAAAACAAGATGTAGAAGAAGCAGCTAAGGAAATCTGGGAGGAGACCAGTTAAAAGATAATAAAGAAGATTATACAATGGAAATTATTAATTATGAATCTTAGCTATAAAATACAAACAATTAAAATGTATTTGGCCCCAGGTGCCTTCTGTGAGGAGTCTGCATGTCCTCCCTGTAGTTGCGTGGGTTTCCTCCGGTTTCCTCCCACATCCCAAAGACATGTTGTAGGTGGATTGGACACTCTAAATTGGCCCTAGGCATGAGTGTGTGCATGTGTGTGCCTTCTGTGGAAGGTTGGGCGCTGGGCTGGCAATTCAACACCATAAAACTCCACTGCCAATCATGAGCAGACAGGTGATCTGCTGTGGTGAACCCTAACCGGGAAAAGCCAAAAGAAGAAGTAGTAGTTCTATATGTACTTCAAGCATCCATGTATCAACTACGGTAATGCATATGAAAAAATATGGAAAAGAAGATTAAAGCATTTATTTGGGGTGATAAAAAAAGAAACAGTGCACTGGGAAAGACTGACAATAGCAAAGCAGCACACAAGATTAGGATCACTAGATATGAAATTGGACTACAAGGCCATGCAGCTTAAATTACATTATCTGATCCAAGGTTCTGACTATATCCCCAAACTGAAGGATATGCTAGGGATAGTACTTGCTTGGACTAACACAGCTCTGTGTCTAGGTGTTTGGACAAATTTAACATAAATGCACAGAGCACATGTTATAGTACTATATGTATGCAGAATTATTAAACAAATATTGGCTGTAAATGATGTCAGACCTGATAAAATAGAACTATTCCTATAGGATATACTACATTGAAAAATAAGAAATGAATTGGGTACAATTTGGTGAGAATGTGGAAAAAATAAACAGATGCAATATTGGGGGCAGATGTTGTAACCAGATGAGGTGATTAAGTTGGAAGATGCTAAGCAGGTACTTGGGTTCCATGATTTGGATCAAATGATATACACAGGTCTTTGGTAAGAACTGATGGAATACATCTAAACACTGGATTAAAGAAATCATATACACAGGTCATCAGTAAGAAATGATGGAATATCTAAACACTGGATTAAAGAAATTATATACACAGGTCATCGGTAAGAACTGATGGAATATCTAAACATTGGATTAAAGAAATTATATACACAGGTCATCGGTAAGAACTGATGGAATATCTAAACATTGGATTAAAGAAATGATATACACAGGTCATCGGTAAGAACTGATGGAATATATCTAAACACTGGATTAAAGTTTCACTATGCCACAAATAGTTTACTTTAAAATTGAGGCAAGAACAGATATGGTTGGGAGTAAGAGAGGTATAAATGGATTATATAAGCCTATACTAGATCTGAAATTAAATCACAGTATAAAATTAAAACATATTGGATTTGGAAATTACAAAAGGATAATCATGATGAGGAATGGAAGGAGATTTGTCTTACCCATAAGTATTCAACTAAATCAAGACATTTTATATTGTTTTTCATGGAATTTTATACACCAGTAAAACTTGATAAAATGTTCTCAGGTATAAAGGATGACCATTGGCATTATGATGGGGGGACTTGAAATGACATTTTTTGAGGATGTTCTGTCTTGACTCATTATAAGGAAGAACTTAGTAGCATGCTTAATTATGTACTTGGAAAACAATTTATTCTCAGCTTAGAGACTTTGGGGTATGAATGGCTAGGCTTAAAAAGGCTCTAGTCCTGTTAGCCTTGAAGCTTCCTATGATCCTATTTAACTGAGCTGGTGCAAAATAAGAGATGAAAGCACTCTGGCTTTGGATTTTAAGTATATCCAAGAAAGCTATAGCAACAAAGTAGAAATCTAAAAACAAATTCTCATGAGGGTTAAATATATGGAATAGAGCTCTATAAAGGATCACAGATTTTTTTTTTAAATAAATGGCCTTTACGGGACTAAGCAATGCATAAAGATCTTGAGCAAAATTCTGCCACACAATATGTTATTAACTCATTGACTTAAGCCTAAGTGACATGCAATAATATGAAGGAATTTTAAATATCACAGTAATAATGAAAGTTTGTTATTTATTTAATAGAAAAGAAAATATGAAGACGGTAAACAAATACCTGCTATCTTTGTATAAACAGATGTGGGTCGGTGTGATTTTTCTAATTTTTCCTGCTTTTAAGGGGTTATATGGATTTACTGAATAGATGGGGAGAAATGATAAAATGTTTTGAGCTTAGCTCTTAGAGCTAAGAGAATTTAAAAGCCAAGTCTGAAATCTAACGTCAAGTCCTGACTGTCTGATAAATGTTATTAGTATTGTACAAAATAAGAAGCCTTTTATGACTAAACCTGCATTCAGTTCAAAAAGAGGCAACATGTACCATGCATAAAGATTTCACAATCTATATTACTTGGCATTGATGTGTTTGTTTCACGTACAATAAAAATGCTCCTTGTTAAAAATAGTTGAAAGGTTAATTGTATATTTCTGCGCATTCTTTATTATAGGCAAGTCTTGGAATAGCCTACAGCAGATTAAAAAAAAAGATTTAATTTAATTCTCTGCAGATTCAAAGGTAACATCTTCCCAAACATCTTTTAACAACTTTACTATGCCTAAAATGTAAAGTTATGCATTCAGAGTAGGCATCATAGCTATTTCTACTAGGTGGCTCACTGTAAAGCCAAAAAACTACAAAGCGGAACACAAAAGGCATTAATCCTTCATGCAGGGATACTGAAACAAAGCCTTAAAAGCAGGAGGGTATCAAACATCTGTAAGACAAAAGGTCCCCAGAAATGATCTAACACTCCCAAGATATACAGAAATATTCGCCATACTTTAACACCTTTATCAGTACTTTCTTTAATAATATGGTTGTTAATAACCAAACAAGTGCACAAAGGGATGGTCAATCATATTTTATACAAAATAATTATGAAACTCAACAGAAGAAAAAACAGAACTTAGTAAGGTCCCTGTCACTTTCTCTGGTGTCTGTAGAGTAAACCAGGAAGCTGTACATACACATAATATTTATCAAAGAAAATTATTAGACATTTGCCAGTACCAGTGACTGTTAATTAAGCTGATACAATTAATAAAAATAAACCATGAACAGTCTAATACCATTGCTAGCAGGAAAGTCTAATTGTATAGTAATGCCTGGGACCTAGACATAACTGCAGTTTTCCCTGTCTGACAGAGTTGTAAACAGAGTCATCTGTAAGTAAAGAACCAAAAAATAACATAACTACAAACAAAACGTGGCCATGCAAAGACAAATGACTTCAATACCCATAGAAACAAAACTAAACAACAAAAAAATCCTACCAGAAATTATAGCAACTCAAGGCTAGGCTCATCTCCTACATTCTTCACAATAAAACTACTAGCTCACAAAATAAGGAACAATGTGCAAATAAACTGAACACCAGTGGCATTCAAAGTGTCGCCGTGCACTGCACATGTAAGCCTGAGTCATTTATGTTATCAGGACCAATGTGCAAATAAACTGAAAGCCAGTGGCATTCAAAGTGTCGCCGTGCACTGCATCTGTAAGCCTGAGTCATTTATGTTATCAGGACCAATGTGCAAATAAACTGAAAGCCAGTGGCATTCATAGTGTTGCCCTGCACTGCATCTGTAAGCCTGAGTCATTTATGTTATCAGGACCAATGTGCAAATAAACTGAAACCAATGGCATTCATAGTGTCGCCGTGCACTGCATCTGTAAGCCTGAGTCATTTATGTTATCAGGACCAATGTGCAAATAAACTGAACACCAGTGGCATTCAACCAATATGCAAATAAACTGAAAGCCAGTGGCATTCAAAGTGTGCACTGCATCTGTAAGCCTGAGTCATTTATGTTATCAGGACCAATGTGCAAATAAACTGAAAGCCAGTGGCATTCAAAGTGTCGCTGTGCACTGCATCTGTAAGCCTGAGTCATTTATGTTATCAGGACCAATGTGCAAATAAACTGAAAGCCAGTGGCATTCAAAGTGTCGCCGTGCACTGCATCTGTAAGCCTGAGTCATTTATGTTATCAGGACCAATGTGCAAATAAACTGAACACCAGTGGCATTCAAAGTGTCGCTGTGCACTGCATCTGTAAGCCTGAGTCATTTATGTTATCAGGACCAATGTGCAAATAAACTGAAAGCCAGTGGCATTCAAAGTGTAGCGGTGCACTGCATCTGTAAGCCTGAGTCATTTATGTTATCAGGACCAATGTGCAAATAAACTGAAAGCCAGTGGCATTCAAAGTGTCGCTGTGCACTGCATCTGTAAGCCTGAGTCATTTATGTTATCAGGACCAATGTGCAAATAAACTGAAAGCCAGTGGCATTCAAAGTGTCGCCGTGCACTGCATCTGTAAGCCTGAGTCATTTATGTTATCAGGACCAATGTGCAAATAAACTGAAAGCCAGTGGCATTCAAAGTGTCGCCGTGCACTGCATCTGTAAGCCTGAGTCATTTATGTTATCAGGACCAATGTGCAAATAAACTGAAAGCCAGTGGCATTCAAAGTGTCGCCGTGCACTGCATCTGTAAGCCTGAGTCATTTATGTTATCAGGACCAATGTGCAAATAAACTGAAAGCCAGTGGCATTCATAGTGTCGCCGTGCACTGCATCTGTAAGCCTGAGTCATTTATGTTATCAGGACCAATGTGCAAATAAACTGAAAGCCAGTGGCATTCATAGTGTCGCTGTGCACTGCATCTGTAAGCCTGAGTCATTTATGTTATCAGGACCAATGTGCAAATAAACTGAAAGCCAGTGGCATTCATAGTGTCGCCGTGCACTGCATCTGTAAGCCTGAGTCATTTATGTTATCAGGACCAATGTGCAAATAAACTGAAAGCCAGTGGCATTCAAAGTGTCGCCGTGCACTGCATCTGTAAGCCTGAGTCATTTATGTTATCAGGACCAATGTGCAAATAAACTGAAAGCCAGTAGCATTCAAAGTTTCACCGTGCACTGCATCTGTAAGCCTGAGTCATTTATGTTATCAGGACCAATGTGCAAATAAATTGAAAGCCAGTGGCATTCAAAGTGTCGCCGTGCACTGCATCTGTAAGCCTGAGTCATTTATGTTATCAGGACCAATGTGCAAATAAACTGAAAGCCAGTTGCATTCAAAGTGTCGCCGTGCACTGCATCTGTAAGCCTGAGTCATTTATGTTATCAGGACCAATGTGCAAATAAACTGAAAGCCAGTGGCATTCAAAGTGTCGCCGTGCACTGCATCTGTAAGCCTGAGTCATTTATGTTATCATGACCAATGTGCAAATAAACTGAAAGCCAGTGGCATTCAAAGTGTTGCCGTGCACTGCATCTGTAAGCCTGAGTCATTTATGTTACTCTCCTCCATTTGCACCAATCCAGAGCTTGATGAAAACATAAGAATATGAATATCCTCTGACCACGGGCAGCCATGGACATCAGTAACAGATCATTAAATGCCTGCTGAGCTTAAAATCATCCTACTGCTCCACTGTGTACCAACCACACAAGATTAGGGATCTTTCCAATCTCTCCTTTTCAATACTACCCTCTACATAAAACGGTAACCAAAGCTATGCTTATGAGCACAATGCCGAGTCGGATATCTACAAGTGAAAAAGAGATGTAATAAACAAGAATTCAAAACAATTCATAAAAAGTCAGTCTCACACAAAAAAGGTCAAAATTAAACATTGTCAGTATAGATGACCAAAATATAGCCCCAGCTCCACTCCAAGGAGCATATCCTTCCAGCAGCCTGCAATCCATTTACCTTTGCTGATGAGGCTCAGTCCCCAATCTGTAGCCCCTAACCTGGTGCCTCTGTCCCATTCCTATTAAGGCTTACATATGTAAATTTTGGATGTGGTCAGAAGTAAATATTTGCACAAAACCAATTTAATTAAATGAAAACTGAAGTGGAGCCTAACCTCTGATCTTCACTGAACTTGCATCTATTGGCAAAGTACAGTTAAGGAATTGATGATAAGTCCCTTAATGAACTGTTAAAACCATCATTATAAATATCAGAATAGTCATCCAGGGAACTCTTTGAGGATGAGGGATTTATTAATATCTAACATTGCTGAAAATAGTACCTTTTTACCAAGTGAAACTTTATCGTAAGCAATAACAACTACAGATAACTTTGGTTTTCTAGATTCTAGATCTGTGAGATAACACCCCCTGGCTATAACATACATATTCCTGGATAGGAAAAAGTGGCAAAGGTGTAGCCATACTATACAAAAATAACCTAACCCTCATAGCTATAGACATAAGCATCACAGATGTCACTAATGCAGAAATACTATTAACTAAACTTTTACTTAATTCTAAAAAGCAAATCAACATAGTAGGTGTCTACATCCCACCAGGGAATAATATCCCTGCCCTAGAGTACATCCTACAATGGGAAAATAAGCTCCTTCCTCAAGAAACGATTGTACTTGGAGACTTTAATATTGATTGGTATTCATGCAACTGAAACACACCCAGAAACCACATTTCGCAGTACGGCTTCTCCCAAATAATCCAACACACTACCAGGATAGACAAAACATCAAAAAAAGAATCAATCCTAGATTGGATACTCACCAATCAGCCCAACCTCATTCAACCTACAGGCTGTCTCCATGACAACCTTAGTGACCACCACCCTACCTTTCTACTCCAGGAGCAAATAAGCTTCCTCAAAAGCCCATCATATCAGCAAATCAGAAACAAAAAAAAATTCTGTCCTCAAGAGTTCATATGCACACTCAAAAGCTGTAGATGGGCAGCGCTCAAATGCCTCCCATTAGACAAGGCAGTGGCGTTATTTAATGCCACCTTCCTTAGCATCCTAAATAAGCTTGCCCCACCTAGAACAATTAGGATAAAACCCAACTACACCCCATGGCTAACCAAAGAAACAAGAGCTTTATTAAAAGCAAAAGAAGAAGCCTGGGACAATTGGCACCATAACAAATCAGTAACCAATTGCCAGAAATACCTAGAACTAAGAAATTCTGCCTAAAATATATAAGACAAGACAAAAAAGCATATTATAAAATCAAAACCACTACGATGATAACAAAATAAACTGGACACCACGTAAAAAAACAAATGTTTTAATACCAAATTAATTAAGCGCTTTTGACCTTATACTGAGATCTTCTTCAGAATAAAATACCATACAATTGTCTGAACTTATATAACAAACCTCACTAATTGTTGAACCAATTAATAGTAACATTCAATTATCCAAGAACAATTCCTTAAAGATAACAATACTTATAAAATCTGTTATAGTTATAAATATATGCTATAAACATACACTTCCCAATACAAAACACCTGATCATGGCTAGATCACACTACTATAACAAAGTAGTTTTACTTACGCTTAACATAATAATGTTTCCTTTACTGCACCACCGTATAATTCACACTACTATTCAAACCACAAACAAGTGAATAACGAAAAATAAACTTGTAAAACAAAACAGGTAGCAGCAAAGCCAACGCTCACCAATAAAGAGAACAAAAATTTAATAAAATAAAGCGCTTTTCGTTTGCTACTATTAGCAAACTTCTTCAGACAATGTTCCCATGTTACATTCAGGTTATATATACCTCCCCCTATTAATTAAGTAATTAGCTAATCAAATTAAATTAACTTCAAAAAGAAATTAACTTCAAAAAGAAATACTTCTATACTTCTCTACATTACTTGATATGCACTAAATACATCCACTTACTTGAATACAATAATATTATTACAAAATACTTTAATAAAAACTTGTAAAGTTGAAAAATGAAAAAGTAGTATTTATAATTAGTATTTTTTAAAAACTTTAAAAACTTTAAAACCATGTTATGTTAGTTTAAATTACCATGTGGGTCCTTAAAATTCTTATGGACACTTTAGAACATATTAATGTGAATTTAAAATGTAAAAATAATGTAAACCACCAATAATTACAAATTCATAACAAATATAACTATTCATTTTCCTATATTATTGAATTTTCTAAAATCATCTCTTCAAGCTTTTAAGCTTTAACACACTACTCAAACTACAATTTTCATTTATGCCTGGTAAATTGTATGCGTTGAGCTTGATCTGCCAAAATAACTCAAGTTCCTCCAATTTCAATGGTATAGGGCCACCTCTTACATCTGGATTTGGTTGGTCAATCACTAAGAATGTAAAGCTATGCCCAGGGTAACATGCTATATGCTTTGCCAGGGCATTATCTTGTTTATTCTTACTAATGGCATAAGAATGCTCATATATATGATCCCGGAGTCTTCTCTCCGTCTTACCCACATAAAATGCTTGGCATCCCTGACATTGAGCCAAGTACACCACCATTCTAGTATTACAATTAGCCCTACACTTCAACTTATACTGAACATTATGTACAGAAAATCTATTAGATTCCATTACTAGTTTACAAAAATTACAATTTTGGCATTTATACATTCCAGTAATTTTTGGCTGTTTTTTCTTTTGTTGTTCATATAGTGCCTTCAAATTCATCCCTTTCCTGAAAGTAGTCCCAGGATATTCTCCCATTTTGGTTGATATATTAGGGTTACTTGCAAAAATAAACCAATTTTTTGTAATATACCTGTACAATGGTAACTAAATATGTTATAAGTTGTAATCAACTTTGTTTCAAGTGCTTCAGGTGTAGCAGGGGTTCTCAGGTTTGTTACAGAGGGGTTCCCAGTGTTATTTAATATAACTTCTTGTATGGTGACACTTCTATCTATAGACAAAATAGGCTTGTATGTTCCCTTTGTAAATCAATCCTAAGATTAATTCAAGGGTAACCTCTCTGTGTGAACATCCTCCAAGAGTTGACATTCCTCTTGGAAATCTTGCTCTGTGGAGTTATCTGCCCGCACTATTTGACCTTTAACAACAGAGCGTTTTTGATAAAATGGGTGGCAGCTAGTAAAATGTAAAAATGTATTTGAATATGTTTCCTTCCTATATATTTTAGCCTCATAACATTCCTGATTTACATTTTTTGTTAAATAGATATCTAAGTTGGCTATCCTGTGAGTGTCAAAAGTGTATGTAAACCGAAAAAAATCAGTTGAGTTGTTAAAAATGTTTAATATTGCTTCACCCACTTTTTTGTCACCATCAAACAGGATAAAGATGCCATCCAAAAACCGTGTATAAAAAACTAATTTTGTTTTAATATTTTCATTTTTTAACAATCACTAAATTCGCTATACTAGCTCCACATGGAGAGCCCATAGCCACACCTGTTTTCTGAAGAAAAAAGTTATCACCAAACATAAAAAATTGTTAAAATAAAGCAACGACTAAAGAAATATGTAATTGGATATTATAGATTTATAGATGACCTAGTTTTCATTTGTCATGGAGGTTATGACTTATCTACTGAATTTATTAATGAATTAAATAATAATAATTTAGGCATTAAATTTGATGATACCCACATAGGAGTAAAAGTTAATTTTTTAGATATTGCCCTAACTGGGGTAAATGGTAAAAAAATACAAACTAATATACACAGAAAATTTGATCAAATGAACTGGAAAATGTGTGGTAGTAGTTGTCATCCTACCCATACTTTAACAGCTATTCCATATGGTGAATTTGTTAGAATTAAAAGACTTAGCAGCGATGTTAAATTAGCTTTCAGTGAAGCTTCAAGGGCAGCTACCATGTTCATTGATAGAGGGTATAATGAATTTAGTGTTATGGATAGTTTTAATGAAGTATTTAAAAAAACTAAAATGAAAAAAACAGCTAATAAATATAGACCTATTAGCTATAATAATAATGAATTGGATCAAGATAAATTATTTTTTGTAACTAAATACATTAATTTTTCCCCTATTATTAATGGTATAATAAAAAAATATTGGGACTTTGCAAAAAAGGAAATTATTTCACTTAGAAATGTGGAATTGGTTATATCATATACAAGAGGTAAAGATATACAAGATTTTTTAGTACATAGTGTGTACAAAGAAAAGAAAAAAATCATGTTAACTAATATTAATGAGACAGGAACTTTTCCTTGCAATAATTGCTCTATTTGTAAATATATAAATACTGAGATAAAGGAAATCAATGGTAAAAAATTCTCTAATAGAGCAAGGTATTCATGTTCTAGTACTGGAGTTATTTATGTTATTTTTTGCTCTTGTAAAACATATTATATTGGTGAAACTAAGAGGGCATTATCCTACAGAATAAAAGAACATGTTAGAGATGTAAGAAATAAAAAAATGAGTAGCCCTATTTCTGAACATTTCAACAATGAACATCATGGTAATATGGATTGTATGAAAGTTTCTGTATTGGAACATGTACCATTATATTTTAATAATGTTGATTTTCAAAAAAGTGTGTTAAGACAAAAAGAATCACTTCTTATTATGAAGTATAATACCTTATATCCATATGGACTTAATAAGGAGTGTAACTGGCATAGTTTTATTTGATTGTTATAGCTTTAAACATTCTGAATTTTTTATGTAATTGATTAATTGATTAATTGTTTAGTTGTACTAATTGATTGATTTGCTATATATACTGCTTAGAGTGATTTTTGTATTTTTAGAGAAGTTGAACTGAGCAGTTGAACTGTTCATTAAATTTTATGAAAGTAGAGCTGTTACTCACTGGTGTTCTTTAGTCGTCGCTTTATTTTATGACTTTTTAACAGTGTTGTTGCTTAATAAAAAAATTGTTATATAAAACCATTCCCAACAGTTCTTTCACAAGTGAAATTTCCTCTATTGTAGCCCTATTCTTAACCATAACTCGGGTTACCCATTCTATTGCAGTGTCTTGTGGTATACTGGTATAGAGATCCTTAACGTCCACAGTAAGGAAGTTGTGGTTAGGATTAAATTCCAACTCATTCAACTTATCTAAAAATGACCAGGAATCTTTACAGATTTGTGCCTCTAATTTTACAAATTTTTGTAAAATAGAATCTATCACCTTTGCACAGGGGTAAGTAGGAGACGCACGTCCATCTACAAGAGGTCTCATGGCAAATCTTTATGTATTTTGGAATTCCAAATAAGTATGGGTATACATGTAATTGAATATGTTTTGTTCCTCTATAAACATACATATCTAATAAGCTGTTCTTTATTCCCAAATATGCTTGATTTATCTCAGAACGGGAACTAATTTCATAAATGGGGTCATCTTAATTTTTTTTTTCGATTAAAAAAGTAGTCTATATTAAAAATTACAGCCCCCCCCCCTTCAGGGTTTACAGAGACTATGTCATGTAATTTAATGAAATCAAAAAATCCTTTCTCCTTCTGAAAAATAGGGTCATTAATGTGGACTTTACCTCTGTGTTTCATGAATATCTAGTTCGCACATTTGTTCAAACACTTGAATAAGTGGATGTAGAGAAATGTGCTAGAAATTCTAAACTGGGTCATTTTGACTGTGTTTGGATTTTGCACCATCATCAGGTTAAAATTCAATTTCCTCGTGAATGTTTTAAGGTCTACAATTGTTCTAACTAAATCCAGTTTTGTCTAGGAACATATGTATTTCTTTAGAAAGGAAATCTACCATATCAGAACCTATAGTTGTGGAAGAAAAATTGTACACTTTAAAGTCATTTGATCTGTTAGTGATTATTATAGGTTCCCTTCCCATAGGTACTGATTCAGCTACACATGTATAATGGTTAATAAACACAGTCTCAGAATCTTACAAAAGTCTTTATAAAATCCGGTTCCTATGTTGCACTGGATATTAATGTGTTGTTAAACCATGTGATGAAAAAAGACACAACACAACAAGTCTTTTTATCTCCTAGTTCTATTTCTTTTTCTTTTTTTTTCTTGTTCCTGTTTGGTTCCCGTTGATTGTTTGTGTTAGCCAGTCTTTCACTTCTCCTAATTTCTCTTTTCAATTGCTCTCATCAGTTGGTTAAAATCTTCATTTTCTTGTGCCATAGTATTAGGCAAACGATTTGTATGTTGTAAAGTAATGGAACTGCCCCTAGGTAACCTATTCGCCTCACATTTCTCTTTAAAAATAGATAAGAATTTAGCTGTATTTTTTGACTTCTTACTAATAAATTGTCTAATGTTTTAAGATGACACTATGTCAAAAGTAAAGTTATTGTTACCTCCTTCCTTGCAGACTGATTTTGAGCCCAATGTAAAAGAAAATCTCCTGAAAGGTCAGGCAATGCTGAATAGTTGTTCCCTTGCTGGATATCCATATTAGCCCTCTGTGCTGCTAAGTTGCCTGAGTAAATGACTGAAGGATTACCTTCTTGTCTATTAAGTAATAAACTTTCCGATTGACTAGTTGCCTGTAAGCCATCCGTTAAAAAGCTTGGTTGGTGTTAGGAACTTTGAAAACAGGTGTGGCTATGGGCTCTCCATGTGGAGCTAGTATAATTTAGTGATCATGTTTAAAAGAAAATATTAAAACAAAATTAGTTTTTATACACGGTTTTTGGATGACATCTTTATCCTGTTTGATGGTGACAAAAAAGTGGGTGAAGCAATATTAAACATTTTTAACAACTCAACTGATTTTTTTCGGTTTACATCCACTTTTGACATTCACAAGATAACCTACTTAGATATCTATTTAACAAAAAATGTAAATCAAAAAATTTATGAGGCTAAATATATAAGGAGGAAGGAAACAACATAAATATATTTTTACATTTTACTAGCTGCCACCCATTTTAAAAAAACGCTCTGTTGTTAAAGGTCAGCTAGCAAGATTTCCAAGAGAATGTCAACTTGGAGATGATGTTCACACAGAGAGAGTTACCCTTCGAATTCATCTTAGGATTGATTTTAGATAGAAGTGTCACCATAGTTAAGTTTAAATAAAATAACAGGAACCCCTCTGTAACAAACACCTGAAAAGTTTGAACAAAGTTTATTACAACTTATAACATATTTAGTTACCATTGTTTTATTTTTGCAAGTAACCCTAATATATAACCAAAATGGGAGAATATCCTGGGGACTACTTCAGGAAAGGGGATGAATTTGAAGGCACTATATGAACAACAAAAGAAAAACAGCCAAAATTACTGGAATGTATAAATGCCAAAAAAAATTTTTTTTAGTATAAATGGAATCTAATAGATTTTCTGCTTGCAATAATCAGTAGTATAAGTTGAAGTGTAGGGCTAATTGTAATACTAGAATGGTGGTGTAATTGGCTCAATGTGGTAAGATGGAGAGAAGACTATATATGAGCATTCTTATGCATTAGTAAGAATAAACAAGATATATAGCATGTTACCCTGGGCATAGCTTTAAATTCTTAGTGATTGACCAAAGATGTAAGAGGTGGCCCTATACCATTGAAATTGAGGAACTTGAGTTATTTTGGCAGATCAAGCGAATTTACCAGGCATAAATGAAAATTGTAGTTTGAGTAGTGTGTTAAAGCTTAAAAGCTTGAAGAGATTGATGATGAAAATTCAATATATAGAAAAAAATGAATAATATATTTTGTTATGAATTTATAATTTGGTTTACATTATTTTTTTTTTTTTAAAATTTCATTTAATATGTTTCTAAAGTGTCCATAAGAATTTTAAGGACCCCATGGGGTAATTAACTAACATATAACATGGTTTTAAAGTTTTTAAAGTTTTTAAATAGTATTTTGTAATAATTATTATTATTGTATTAAAGTGGATGTATTTATTGCTCAGATCATAATGTAAGAGAGTATTTTTTTGAAGTTAATTTCTTTTTTGTTAATAATTTTTGATTAACTAATTGCTTAATTAATAGGGGAGGTATATATAACGAAGTTTGCTAATAGTAGTTTATTAAATTTTTGTTCTCTTTATTGTTTTACTATTCAAACCAGGTCTGTTATAAGCATTAAATAACAGCTGCCACTTGAACTCCTGAAAATCTAACCCCCCCTCTTTATCTCCATTAAACTCCCAGGGAACATGGTCTATAACTGTAAAATATTTTTTTTGTAGTTGTCACATAAAGATGCATGATTTGCCAATATGTTATCCAAATTCTTAACTTTAATGACATATAAGTGTTCATACATTCTTTTTCTTAACTACCTATTGGTTTTACCTATATAAAATGCATTACATAATGAACACTTAGCCAAATGCACCACAAAGGTAGACCCACAATTGCATAACCCCAGTGCCTGCCAAATCTTATTGTTACAACTAACTTCAAATTATGGTCCCTCTGCTATGTACCTGCACAGTGTACAATTAAAACATTTAAATGTAGCAGATTTATTTGTCTTACTAGTGCTCTCCAATAACTTTTTTAAAATTACTAGCCTTCTTATTGATAAAAGAGGGGGCTGGTCCTGGTTAATCTAATATCACTACTGGCTTCCAAAATTGTTCAATTGTTTTTAATAATATACTTTATAGCCCCACTATCTATAGAAAAAACTAAAGGCATAGATAGGGGCCAATCCTGTACTTTTTTTACACTCAATGTTATTCTTGCTTTCAAATCTTCCACCTTATGCTACCTTTTAATTATCATTGATGGATACCCCCTGTGTCTAAATCTATCATGTAGTCCCCCCACATACTTATCCAAAACAGCTACAACTGTAGTTAAACTCTTTAACCTAACCATCTGTCCTTTAATGATGTTGTGTTTCACATAAGAAGGATACATACTAGAGTAATGCAACAATGCATTCCTAGCCACGTTTTTATAACTAATAACCAAACTCAATTTGAAACTTCCAACATCCTTTATAATTTCCAAATCCAAAAAACAAATTTTGGAAAAATTCCAAACATGTGAAAACTTAAGGAAAGTTGTACTATCATTCATTCTCTTGAGAAACTTGTTTGAATCGATTGTACCCCCTTTCCATACAAAAAAAAAACAAATCATCTATAAAGCGGTAATACAAAGATACTTTGTCCCTGTCTTCTAAATTTCCAAAAATACTAATCTGCCAGAAAGCCATAACTAAATTTGTATAGTAAGGAGCCATCCTCAACCCCATTGCCACCCCTGTTTTTTGTAAAAAGTAGTCACCTTCAAAACAAAAATAAATGTTGATTAAAACTTGTTCTATACATTCAATCAAAAATCTACATTTCCCTACTTCATATTCTTTACTTATCAATGTGTCCCACCCAATCCAACCATGTTTTACCATTAAAGTGGTTTTGATTTTATTTTTATTAATTTCCACTAATTTAGAGGCATTTCAGTTGTTTTTTTTTTTGTTTTGTTTTGTTTTCTTTTTTGTTTTAAGAGAATATTATGCTAAAATATAACTAGAACACAAAAGAAACCTACACATGTTCTGGTCAGCAATCAAGAAAATCTTTCAGCCTGGTCAAATCACTACCCCCTCCCCAAACACTGGCAACACCATAGATGACACACCCACACAGTTTAACACATTTTTCACCATTTCTATACTGAAACTAACAAACACTAGCCAATCCTGACTCCTGTCTCTCTCTCCCCAACACAAAATGACTATAACTTCTCCCTACAACCTATTCCTACTGCCACCATAAACAACACCTCAAAAAACTCAAACCAACAACCCTAGCTGCAGACAACCTACCTGCAGACTATCTCAAAATCATTGCAAAAGCCATGACATACCCTGTGTCCATCCTTATAAACAGCTCCATCACTGACCAGCAGGTCCCAACTATCTGTAAAATAGTCCACATTATTCTACTACATAAAGGCCGCAGCTCTACAGAGCTTTCCAACTACCATCCAATTGCTATCCTCTCTCCACTATCAAAATATTCTGGAAAAATGCATCCATACCCAATTCCTCCACTATCTTCTCACTAACAATCTACTATCCAGAACTCAACATAGATTCCGCCCACGCCATAGTACAACTACTGTCCTTCTAAGCTTCACTAACTCTGTCAGCATTCTCAGAAATTAAGGTAACCTGGTTTCACATATCTTTCTGGACCTGTCAAAAGCATTTGACATGGTCTCACACTATCAGAATTTAAAACCAGCCACTCCAAACTCACCTGGTTCTAGACCTATTTCATTGGGAGGCAATAAGCAGTCAAATACGTTAACTCCCTCTCCCCACTGCTGTCAGTCACCTTATGGGTACAGGAATCCATTCTTGGCCCTCTTCTCTTCACATTGTTCACTAATAGCCTACATACTGCCACTAATGAAGCCATGTTAATACAATACGCCGATGACTCTAACTTAATTTGTGCAGACCCAACACTCCACCATCTTCTTGAAATAACACAGCAAGCCTTCTCTAAAGTAGAAACTTGGCTAACCAAGCCCAACAAAACAAAACTCATCCTGTTTCACCATGCAAAATCCCCAGACAACTCTTTGCTATTCAAAATCATCTCAGCAAACAATACTATCATTACCGCAGTCTCCCACACCAAACTCCTGGGAATAGTAATAGACCAAAACATGAACTTTGACCTCCACATAAAATCAAACAATCAAAAAAGTCCACAAAAATGGGTAGTCTATACAGGAAAAAACGTTTCCCTCACAGACAAATCCAAAATCTCCATTGCCAGAATGCACCTTCTCTCAACACTGCTATATGTGTCTCCCATCCTTACTAACCTCAAGAAAACTTACATAAACAAACTAGACAGCTGTTATAATAAGATAGCAAAGTTGTCTACAGATGCCAGCTACAGATCCCATCACTGTCACGCTCTCAAAGAACTCTCATGGCTAGAATTCCGCAATATACTAATTTTTAAACAGTTCTCCATGGCCCACCAAATACTCAACCAACCTGAAAAACACCTGCTCTCAAAGGCCTAATTATTCACTATTCCAATAACCGGACCCTGTGCTCCAGTAACAAAATGTTACTAAACATAACTAAAAGTAGCAATAATGCTGGTAACTCACTATACTCAAACAGTATTGCAAAATCTGGAACTCCCAACCCATCAACATTAGATCCACCTCCAGCACCACCAAATTTAAGAAACTACTAAAAGATCACCTAACATCCAAATGGCTCTGCTCATGTACTAACCCTGGATAACTTTCCCTCATGCAGATATAAACTCTAACTAGACCTCTATCCACTCTATAACTCCTGTACCCTCCTCCTCCCTTACCTATATCCCCTTGTCTTCCTCACTCAGATATAACCTCGAACTACACTTCTATCCACTCTATAACCCCTGCAACCTCCTCCTCCCTTACCTGTAGCCCCTTGTCTTCCTCACTCATATATAACCTCTAACTACACTTCTATCCACTCTATAACTCCTGTAACCTCCTCCTCTCATACCTATATCTCCTTGTCTTCCTCACTCAGATATAACCTCTAACTACACATCTAGCCACTCTATAACCCCTGTAACCTCCTCCTCCCTTACCTATAATCCCTTGTCTTCCTCACTCAGATATACCCTCTAACTACACTTCTATCCACTCCGTAACTCCTGTAACCTCCTCCTCCCTTACATATATCCCCTTGTCTCAGATATAACCTCTAACTACACTTCTATCCACTCTATAACTCCTGTATCCTCCTCCTCCCTTACCTATATCCCCTTGTCTTTCTCACTCAAATATAACCTCTAACTACACTTCTATCCACTCTATAACTCCTGTATCCTCCTCCTCCCTTACCTATAACCCCTTGTCTTCCTCATTCAGATATAACCTCTAATGACACATCGATCCACTCTATAACTCCTGTAACCTCATCCTCCCTTACCTGTATCCCCTTGTCTCCCTCACTCAGATATAACCTCTAACTACACTTCTATCCACTCTATAACTCCTGTAACCTCCTCCTCTCATACCTATATCCCCTTGTCTTCCTCACTCAGATATAACCTCTAACTACACTTCTATCCACTCTATAACTCTTGTAACCTCCTCCTCCCTTACCTATATCCCCTTGTCTTCCTCACGCAGATATAACCTATAACTGCACTTAAATCCACTCTATAACTCCTGTAACCTCCTCCTCCCTTATCTATATCCCCTTGTCTTCCTCACTCAGATATATCCTCTAACTACACTTCTATCCACTCTATAACTCATGTAACCTCCTCCCTTACCTGTATCCCCTTGTCTTCCTCACTCAGATATACCCTCTAACTACACTTCTATCCATTCTATAACTCCTGTAACCTCCTCCCTTACCTATATCCTCTTGTCTTCCTCACTCAGATATAACCTCTAACTACACTAATATCCACTCTATAACCCCTGTAACCTCCTCCTCCCTTACCTGTATCCCCTTGTCTTCCTCACTCAGATATACCCTCTAACTACACTTCTATCCACTCTATAACTCCTGTTCCCTCCTCCTCCCTTACCTATATCCCCTTGTCTTCCTCACTCAGATATAACCTCTAACTACACTTCTATCCACTCTATAACCCCTGTAACCTCATCCTCCCTTACCTGTTGCCCCTTGTCTTCCTCACTCAGATATAACCTCTAACTGCACTTCTATCCACTCTATAACTCCTGTAACCTCCTCCTCTCATACCTATATCCCCTTGTCTTCCTCACTCAGATATAACGTCTAACTACACTTCTATCCACTCTATAACTCCTGTACCCTCCTCCTCCCTTACCTATAGCCCCCTGTCTTCCTCACTCAGATATAACCTATAACAAAAATTCTATCCACTCTAACTCCTGTTACCTCCTCCCTTACCTATAGCCCCTTGACTTCCTCACTCAGATATAACCTCTAACTACATTTCTATCCACTCTATAACTCCTGTAACCTCCTCCACCCTTACCTATATCCCCTTGTCTTCCTCACTCAGTTATAACCTCTAACTACACTTCTTTCCTCTCTATAACTCCTGTATCCTCCTCCTCTCATACCTATACCCCTCGTCTTCCTCGCTCAGATATAACCTCTAACTACACTTCTATCCACTCTATAACTCCTGTACCCTCCTCTTCCCTTACCTATAGCCCCCTGTCTTCCTCACTCAGATATACCATCTAACTACACTTCTATCCACTCTATAACTCCTTTAATCTCCTCCTCCCTTACCTATAGCCCTTTGTCTTCCTCACTCAGATATAACCTCTAACTACACTTCTATCTACTCTATAACTCCTGTAACCTCCTCCACCCTTACCTATATCTCCTTGTCTTCCTCACTCAGATATAACCTCTAACTACACTTCTATCCACTCTATAACTCCTGTACCCTCCTCCTCTCATACCTATATCCCCTTGTCTTCCTCACTCAGATATAACCTTGAACTGCACTTCTATCCACTCTATAACTCTTGTAATCTCCTCCTCCCTTACCTATATCCCCTTGTCTTCCTCACTCAGATATAACGTCTAACTACACTTCTATCCACTCTATAACTCCTGTAACCTCATCCTCCCTTACCTGTTGCCCCTTGTCTTCCTCACTCAGATATAACCTCTAACTGCACTTCTATCCACTCTATAACTCCTGTAACCTCCTCCTCTCATACCTATATCCCCTTGTCTTCCTCACTCAGATATAACGTCTAACTACACTTCTATCCACTCTATAACTCCTGTATCCTCCTCCTCCCTTACCTATAGCCCCCTGTCTTCCTCACTCAGATATAACCTCTAACTACACTTCTATCTACTCTATAACTCCTGTAACCTCCTTAACCCTTACCTATATCCCCTTGTCTTCCTCACTCAGATATAACCTCTAACTACACTTCTATCCACTCTATAACTCCTGTAACCTCCTCCTCCCTTACCTATAGCCCCTTGACTTCCTCACAGTTGTAAACTGTATTCTGTCAGATGACATACAAAATGTACTGTAGAGGCTTAAGAAAATCTGACATGCTGTACTGTATTTGTACTTTATTTATGTGTTAATCTTATCTCTCGTGTATATATTTTTGTAGATTTAATCTTCCATGTATATAAATTACTTTACTGATTTCTGCTAGACTGTAAGTAGATACGGGTCTACTACACTAAACCGACATGACACAACACCGACAACCACAACACCGACACCACAAGAACGAAACTGCAAAAACACGAAAGTTCACATGCCCGACAAACCACAATCCCGACAGTTAACAAAACAAAAAGTTCACTGTTCCACACAACACAAGCTCACCAACAACCTAAAAACCTACACTACACCTTACACACAACTATATATGCACTAACCTTAACCCAAAGCCTAACCCTAAGGTACGTCACTATCGCACACTTACCTTACCCGCACCCTAACCCTAACTCATTTAATCCGCCCCTAACCCCCAAGTCCCTCACTATCGCACACTTACCTTACCCTAACCCTAAATCCCTCACTATAGCACACTTACCTTACCCTAACCCTAACCCTCAAGTCCCTCACTATCGCACACTTACCTTACCCTAACCCTAAATCTCTCACTATAGCACACTTACCTTACCCACACCCTAACCCTAAGTCCCTCACTATCGCACACTCACCTTACCCGCACCCTAACCCTAAATCCCTCACTATCGCACACTTACCGAGTCATGCTCACACGTTTCCCATGTCGGTGTTTTCGCTGTTGGGATTACAACTTGTCAGTTATCTGCTCCATCGGTCTTCTGGCGTCGGTGATGTGATTGTCAATCTTCCGAGCTGTCGGCCTACCATAGGGAATCTGTAGATACATATAAGCTGTATAGCAAACTTTTTCTTTGTTGTACTAGACATCTATTAGTAAAAATGTACTTTGCTGGAGCTTTTCTCCTCGGGCCTCCACTGAAAATGGACACTGTTGTCCAGTCAGACCAATCCTGGTAAACAAATTTTAAATAAATAAATAAACAGATTTGCTGTAAAGTGGCCCAATCGGATCATTTACCACTAATTCTTAGTCTCACCCCATGAACCTCTTAACAGCATGTACTTTGACAAATGTATCTTTGAGATCAAGACTGACATAAAATATCTTGAGATGCTGTACTATTGCTGTTTCATAAGCAATATCAGGTTTTCATATTCATAGGTTAATAGGTAGGTACTAGGCTATTGGCCCAAGGGCCTAAGTAAGCCTAGCTAACAAGGTTCACTGGCTTACGCCACCCAAGAAAATTATTTTCCTGTGCCCCTGTCGAGCAGAGCCACAGAAGTGATCCCCAGGGTGTACTTCCTATTTCTCATCCACTCATCAAGATTCTTCTTGAAGAGTGCTAATGAGGAACTTTGCTTGACATAGAAGGGTAGCTTGTTCCAGATTACGGGAAGTCTCTGGGATAATCTATCCCTCCAGCATGTCCTGTTTATTGTGGTGACAATGTTCAGGTCCCTAGAGTGTGTAGCTCGGAGGGATTGGGATTTCTTTAGGTGTAGCATGTCCAACAGCTCTGGGTTTGACATAGCTTTATATGTTAGGCAGAGATCACCTTGGAGTAGGCGATATGCTACGGAGTAAAGCTGGAGTTTTTTGAGCTGGTCAGTGCAGGGCATTTGTTTGAGGCCAGTAATCCTCTTTGTGAGGTACTTCTGTGGCCTTTCCAGCTGCTGCAGATGTCTTGTGAGGTACATTCCAAAAGGGGCATTGTACTCTATAATGGGTCTAATGAGTGTCGAGTAGAGGGTAACGATGACCTATTTTTCTCCTGGATGAGAACCCTTTTGTGATGAAGTGTGTCATGTAAAAGGATTTCCTGACTACTGTGGTGATGTGACTATCAAATGAGAGACTACTGTCCACCTGGGTCCCAAGGTCTCTTATCATGCATTCAGTGTTAAGTAGATTGCTGCCTATGTGGTAGTTCACGGGTACAGAGTTTTTACCAAAGCAGATGACAATGCACTTTTTGGCATTGAGCTTGAGGCCATGGCTCTGACACTAGGCATCAGTCTCAGTGAGACCATTCTATAGGATGTCCATATAATTTGGGGACTCAACTATGGCTCCTAGTTTGCAGTCATCTGCGAACTTCATTAGCCAAAGGCCTTCTGTGTTAGCCTGTACTTCAGCGAAGCAGATACCAAACAGGATAGGTCCCAGGACTGAACCCTGTGGTACTCCACTTGTCACTGGTTTGAAGTCAGAATTGGAGTCTGCAACTTGTACAGCGTGGGTTCTGTCTGTTGGCAACCCATCTTGTGACATAGGGATTTATACCTAATTTAGTGAGTTTAGTTTTACCAAAGTCTTTGTTTATGAGTGCCATGATGATAAGTTCCATGGCCTTACAGATCAGGCTCATCAGGCTAATAGGGCGATAGTTCCTAGTATCACTGGTGGCTCCCCCTTTGTGGAGTGGGATAACTGTTGCTGTGTGCCATTCAGTTGGCACAAAGCCTGACGTGC